>NC_133435.1:21212642-21240245 GCF_011762505.2 Arvicanthis niloticus
CGCAGGATGTCTGCGTTTGCCATTCTTTTCTGTAAAGTGCCTTTTCAGGGTAAGATCAACCCGAGTAGTTAATCAGTGACCACCCTTCTTGCTCTGTTGGCATCACGAGACTGTGAGAGTGCTGACATTTCCCAGTGCCGTCTTCAACAGGGAACTAGTGCGCACAGACAGAAGCAAGCTCTGCAGTGGGTGTGCTTCCTTGCACAATTTCTAGAAGGATGTGAGAAAGCACTTGGGGCCTGCGGTCCTAATGTCGCAGCTCTGGAGGCGAACCTGCAGTGTGGAGAGACAGAAAGCAAGGGAGAGGTATGGTGGTTAGGCCACTCCATGGTAAGTGTGAGTGTGAGTGTGAGTGAGCTTCAGCGCTCTTTCAGTTAACCTTGGCTGAGAAAGGGACTACATGGGAATTCTGTGGTGACTAAGCAGGGGCAAAAGCTGCTCTAGGGTGTTACTATCAGGAGTTACTTAGTTATTGTTGAGACAGAGTCTCAGCCTTGGTCCAGACTGGATTTAGAGCTCCTGCTTCCTGCCTCAGCCTCCAGGTGTTGATTACAGGTCTGTTCTTCCACACTGAGGGAGGAAAAGGGTGGGGGATGGGCAGCAGTTTTTTGTTCTGTTAACTGCTTACACTTTAAAAAGAGACATAGCCCTGTCAGCAGGCATCTTTTTTGTTTGTTTGATTCATGTTTGTTTGCAACAAGGTTTTGTAGTTCAGCCCAGGCTGGCTTGGAACTCTTGACAGTGCTCCTGCCTCAGCAATGCACCAGAGCACCAGGTGCTAAGCGGTCGGGTTGTGTGCAATTTTTCCTGTGGAAGAAAACCCAGATGCAAGCTGACATACCCCAGTAAGTGTCAGAGCTGGGGTAGAAACAGGCTGGGCCGTAAGCATGCAGTGCCAGTGTGATTGTTTCTTGGTATTTTACAGCTTAAAATATGGCAGCTTTTTTTTTCCTGCGTGATGGAGGGAAAAATGTATTTGGAGAAAGATGAGTGGTCCTGGCTGCACTCTAGTGACCAGTAAGGAAGTACATAGTGACTGAAGCCCTCAAGTGTCTGTCTTCACAAATCTCAAACCAGTCCACTCCAGACTTGATAACTTGGTCTCTGCTAGTGTTTTCGATTATAAGGGCCATATCCCTAGCAGGCCAGCTCAATTCTTTATTCCCCAGAGACTTTCTTGGTTTTCCAGACTCAGGGTACAGAGGCAGCTTTCCCTTAATAGTCAGGGAAGGCAGCCCACCCAATTCCTTCGTGTGCTTCCTTCTCTTATCTCTGTATGTGGTGGCATGTTATCCCTTTTGGAATTGAAGATGGTTTTGTTGGTAAAGTGTCTGTTGTGTAGGAGTTGGGGTGTCACGTTGGGTCCTAGTATCAGTGTGAAAGAGTAGGCACCAAAATAAGGGCAATAATCCCAGCATTAGCAAAGGGAACAGGAGCCCAAGGCCAGGTTGGCCAACTGGTCTACCTTCATCAGTGAGCACTAGGTTCTATGGGGGACCTTCCACAAGATAGATAGGTAGGTAGGTAGATAGATAGGTAGATAGATGCCACTAGATAGATAGACAATAGACAGACAGACAGACAGACAGATATAGATAGATAGATAGACAGACAGACAGACTGACAAGGCACCCATTATTGACCTCTGGACTCTGCACACAACAATTACTATGTACCCTTGCACCAAACACATGCTTGTTTGCTTGCTTTCTTTTAAACTGAGTTGATATTTTGATATTTGTCTGATACCAGTTTGTCACATGTTTCACAAATGTTTTCTCCCAGTTTATAGCTTCTTAATTATGTAAGTGCTTTTTAAAGAGTAGACATTGTTAATTTTGGTGGTCCAAAGTCAGGGTGCTAAGGGTGTGAGAAAGCTGGCCACCCCTGCATCTGTAGTTGGGCGACAGAGATGAATTCCAGTGCTGCCTTTCTCCTTCCTCCCTTTTTTGTTTAGACTAGGACCCAGCCCTGGTATGGTGCCACCCACATTGAGGGTGAGTCTCCCCAGCTCAATTAAACCTTTCTAGAAACACCCCATGTGTGGAACACCTAGAGGTGTGTTTCATGGTGATTCTAAGTCCAGCCAAGATGGCAGGGAAGATGTGCCTCCACAGCCCTACCACTTGTCAGCTTGATGCTTTATATCCCAACGTTACACCCTGGCCACTAAGTTTCCTTTTTATCTCATGATGTCAAATTCTCTTAGACCACCTCCAGAGTCCTCACAGCCTTTGCCAATCCCAATACTGTTCAGAAGTCTCTTCTGAAACTTGAGCTCATCTCTTAATGATGAGTCCCTATTAAATGTGAACAGGGGACATACATCTAATGCACACAGTAAACATTCCCACCTCAAAAGAGATGTAATGGGCAGATAGCACGGAAACACTGGGCCAAAGCAAAACCTAAACACACTGGGTAATACCAAACAATGCTGCTCTGTATCTGGTCACTGGGCTTGACACTGCAATTATCTGGACTCCAGCAGCCATAGGCGACTGAGTCCTCTAGCTTTGCCGCCCACTATAAGGAGCATCTCTGACACTTGATGTCTGCAGCTTTCCCTCAGAGGATATCCCATGGCTGTGGAGTGTCAGAGATACACCACATTAACAGTCAGACTTGTGAACCACTGGGTAATTCTGGCTGGTTTTTTTGTTTGTTTGTTTGTTTGTTTTGTTTTTTTGAGACAAGGTCTCATTCTGTATCCCAGGCTGCATAATTCTATTGTGTCCTGGGTTTCTGCTTTCATTGCTGGAGACTGGTGACTTTGTTTTTCCTTTACTGTTTATACCTTTAAATTCGTACATGAGTTTTGGTTCGCTGATATTTTGTTGAAGGTTCTTGATGTGTGAATGCCCAGGGCATTGTTTCCAGTCATCTCTTCTCCTACTGTCTAGCTTTGGTGTCATGGCATTGTCGCTGTGCAAGGTGATTTGTAGAGCTCATCAGACTGGATAGAAGGGTAGTGTGAACAAACATTTAGAGACTATGCTGTCACTTATATAAGTAAGAAGGGAAACAAAGGTACATGCATCTGCTTGAATTTATCAAAGATGGACTAAAGGGCAGTGTTGTCAAAAGTTTATGGAAGGGAGTGGCATTTCAAGTTATACCTTTTTATGTAGTTTAGGCTCTTTCAAGCCCAAACTCATACTTTTAATATTTAAGATGAAAATGGGCGTCAGGAAAATGCTAAATTGCCAAAACAAGTGAACTAGGTTTTATTTTAAATGAGTACTGTGCCCACATTCAAGAATGAATCTAAGTTACTTATTAACATTGTGTGGGAGCATTTACCCTCAGTTTGAATGGAGGTGGAGGGCCAGAAGTCCTGAACTCTTTCTAGTGTATTTACTTTTTGCACTTACGTGGACACATTGAGGATTGAGTTTTGAAGTTGTTGAAATAAAGGTTTCCTTGAGAAAGGAGAGATGTATAATATGGGATAGGAGAAGGCAAAAATAAATCTTTTGGGGATGAATTGGAGTTAAAGATACTAGTTTATTCATTATTTTTAAAACCAGTATATATCCATATTATATATAATATAATATGAATATAATATATAATATAATAATTCATATTATATATAATACATATTACACATATACACACACATAATAAAAATCCATACCATAATAAACTGGCCAATAAGCAAATAAGTGGGGAAGGGGGCTCTTGCTTAAGTAGGACTCAAGTTTAAGAGCTGGAGGCTGTCACTGTCACTTTGTAGCCAATTAGGACGGCTAGTGATGATTACTGGTGTCAAGGATCAAAACAAAACCAGGGGTCACTGACCAGGAACATAGACTCTCATAGTCTTAAAGCATTTCCCCACTGTCTTAGTTTGGGTTTTATTGCTGTGAAGAGACACCATGACCACGGTAACTTTTATAAAGGAAAACATTCAACTGGGGCTGGCTTACAGGTTCAGAAGTTCAATCCATTATCATCAAGGTGGGAAACATGACAGCATCCAGGCAGACGTGGTGCTGGAGGAGCTGAGAGTTCTACATGTTCATCTGCAGGCAGCAAAAGGAGACAGTGTGCCACACTGGGCATGGCTTGAGTATAGAAGACCTCAAAGCTCACCCCCACAGTGAAACAAGTCCTCTGACAAAGCCACACCTACTCTAACAAGGCCACACCTCCTAATAGTGCCACTCCCTGTAGACCGTGTATTCAAACACATGAGTCTATGGGGGCCATACCTGTTCAAGCCATCACACCCACAGATTGTATTATTAGTTGCAAGAAATAAGGTAGAAATTATAAGATCCAGCAACAATATGGAACTGATGGTGACTGTGTGGCTGTAGTTATGACATCCCAAAGGGGCACATCCTCATCTATGCCCAAAGTGGCATGACCTCAGATTAGGAGGAACAGTTATGCAAATCGTAAATCAGGAACGTTGTACTTTTTATAAAGGAGCAGATGAGGGGAGGGCTGCATTTTCTGAGTAAGCAAGCACTGTAAGTGACGAAGGCTGCAGAGTGAGCCTTGTTCACAGATAAGGATGAACTAGCAATACAGTGCTTTATCTTACATGGCATGACAGACTGAGAGCAAATGCTGTAGAGGACAGTAGTGGATCAGTTGAGAAATTTGACCACACAGACCAAGAAATGATAAAGGTTTTATAATGACTTCAATCAGCCAGAGTTGATGGCTGCGATTTGTCTATAGAGGAAAGTACCTACCTGTAAAGAAATGCACAGTCTAGTGTAGAAGCCAAGGAGTGTGATGCCTATGGTACATGTGATTTATCCTGCGTGGGCAAGGGGATGGTTAGAGGTGGCTGAGGACAGATTAACACAAATTAAAAGGGGTTACTTATAATAGCCAAACCTGGGTATGATTGTGCTTTTTGTGTTCTTTGAATAGCTCCTGTAAAGTTTGAAATTATTTCCAAGCAAAATATTTAAAACATTAAAAAACAATCTGGCCTTTATTTTAGACTGTTCTCATCTACAAAGACCTTGTTTCTCTGTCTGGAGTCGGGGTTTGGAATGAGCATTTTTACAATATTTCCCTCTGTCTTGGTGTTGCAAGCCACCCTTGTCAAATGCGGCAGCGGTTAGTGGAAAATAAGCCATTCTGTGAGCTGTAAAGCCTCAGTGTGGGGGGTGGGTTCTACCAGTGTGACTAAGGTCACACCTGCTATAGCAAGTGCTCTCCTCAGGATTGCCACTATCTCATATTTTAAAGACACTTTAGAATGATTACACTTAAAAAGTACCATGATTATCCAGATTATTTCCTTTTATAAGTTTAGACCTTTTATTGCCCCAATAGTGACAAGTAGCTCATTAGCTGCCGCTTCTGCTGTCTTCTCTCCTCTTCTAGGCACTGACGATGTAACACTACACAAACCAAGTTTCTGCTCTCATGGAGTTTAGATTTTATGTGTGTTGGAGGAAGGGAAAGTTAGGAAGAGCAAGTAGAAATCAGCTGGTAATGTTGGAGAAATATCCAAGAAGGGATCTAGCGAATGCCGGGGCAGACTCAGAAAGAATACCCAGGAGGCATTTGAGCAATGACTTTTGGATAGGAAGGAAAGACTGTGAAGAAATAATGTCTCATAAAGACGCCTGTAGACAGAGCAGCAAGTGGAAAGGCCATGAGACGTGATGTGCCCAGTCTGCAGGAAGTGTGAGCAAGTAGTGGGAAGTGGTGTCAGGAGCTCAGCGGGTGTCACATTGGGTCTTTTATGACCCTTTTGGTCCCTGCCGTGAGGCAGTGAGAGGGTCACTGTGAGACAGGGGTGTTCTTTACATTGTACGGTGTAGGCCGTGTGGTCTGATCATCCTCACTGCTTTCATGAGAAGGGACTGGAGTAGAGTCATGTAGACATCGGTAGGTCAGTTCCTAAGCTTTGGTAGAAACTCCAGAGAGAGACGATGACACAGACTCTGAGACGCACAGGTACTGCGTATGTGAAGGGAAGTAGTTAAGAGTCTGGTTGTACTTTGGGAACAAATCGGTAGTAGCATTTGCTGATGAAGTGTAGGGAATGGACAAGAACCAGGATTTCTGTGGTTGGGAAGAGGGGGAATCAGTCGAGGAGATGGGGAGGCAGTTGCCATGGGTAGGATCAAACCGAGAATGAGCGGCAGGGAAGTGAAGCCTGCCAGAGTGCAGCAAGTCATGCCAGGTGCTGTCCATAGCTCAAGAGATGTAGGGTCTGACTGGTCTTTAGAACCCACGCTGTAGGTGATGGCGCACCTCTGAGTTGCAGTGGTGTGGTGCTGGGGAGAAATCTAACAGGAGGGCATTCAGCCTGAATGAGAGGTTTCTAGCCAGCAGCAGAAGTACATGTTAGTGATGTTTGACCTACATGTGGATGTAGTCACCTACAGGGAAGTGTAGGGAAATGGTTGTTTATCAGCTAGTAATTGGAGAGCTGTCTGCCAATAGTTGTTGTTTTATTGGGAGGAGACAGATGTGGGACTTAACAGCACTGCTCCTCCTTAGCTGCAGGCTGACATCTGCAGTGGTAGACAGAGGTTAGACCGGCTGGGACCTGAGCAGATACAGTGGGAGGTGGGTGCTCTCAGCTCCTGCAGCCCATGTCTGATGGTCTGTGAGATCAGGTCAGCATGTGGAGGGACACAGATTTCATGTGCCTCTTTCATTTGTCCCCTTCCTGCTTTTCATTTTGTGATCTGGCAGGTGTCCCAGAAGAGCCATGGGAGGCTATAAAATTGCTTATTAAAAGTTCTTTTAGAAAATGGGCATTTTGTTATTATTTAATGCTCCATTTTATTTAAACCCAGAGACCCTTGAAAACTGCTAAAGACTGAGAAACAGTATTTTTTTTTTCCATTGATCTACAAACTATGAAGAGTTTAATTGATTTTAAGCCTCTTAGACTTTGCTCGGTAGAAGCCCTGTGTTTAGTAACACAGGGTTTAGTGAGACAGAGGTGCGGCTAACACTTTAGCTAAGTCTGGAGTTCAGGTGACTGCTTCTAATTTATATAATTTAGTTTTGAAATTCAGATTTTTCATGTATGAACATTTGTGCATTTAAAAATACTTAGCCTTTGACATCGTACCAGATTTATCCTAAGTTAGAGGCAGACAAAGCACAATATAAATATATGTACATTTATAAGGGTCTAAGTGGAAATTCTGTCTAACTTGTGGCCCGTTTAGAACTTGACACCTTGAAATTGTGTACAGTTGTAATGCACCTACATCATTTCTTTTTTTTCTTTTTTTTTTTTTTTTTTTTTTTTTTTTTTTTTTTTTTTTTTTTTTTTTTTTTTGGTTTTTCGAGACAGAGTTTCACTGTATAGCCTTTGGCTGTCCTGGAACCCACTCGGTAGACCAGGCTGGCCTCGAACTCAGAAACCCGCCTGCCTCTGCCTCCCAAGTGCTGGGATTAAAGGCGTGCGCCACCACCGCCCGGCTACATCATTTCTAAGCATTGCTTTTGGCCGAACTTCCATTGAAATGAAAGTTTAGAAGGCTCCATCAGCTGTATGGTATTTTATGTCTGCACATCACAGTATCTGTAGATTGCATGCTGCTCCGAAGGATGGCTTGAGAAAAACATTGGCGCTCTGGCTTGCTGTTTGCACTTGCCTGGCTTCCTGCTCCTTCTACTACTTATCTGATATCTGCTTGGGCCTGGCCACTGAGAACTGGCCAAACCAGATAATCTGCACCCAAAGCATGTGTAAGAGAAGAACAACAACTCAGTAAGAAAGTGAGCAAAAGATCGGGAGAGGCCTTTCGCCAAAGGGAAAGCACGAATTAGCCAATAAATGGGGTAGAATGTGAACCATCGTTAATGAGCAAGAAGAGTGCAGTTGAATCCATTTTATATCCTAAAAGTAAGAAAGTGAACTGGTGTGGCTAAATATGAACTGTTATTGCTCATGAGAGCGTAATTGCCAAGCACACTATGGGGATGCATTTGGTATCATGAAAATTGAATGGGCAAGTCTTGGAAATGTAATATTGAATGAAAGTATTAAGTCGTATAAGACAAGACCTGTTTGATGTCACTGACTTATATTCTTGAGTTGGGTCAGTTACCTAGATGGTCTGTTTTTGTTTGTTTGTATGAGGCAGGGTCTCATGTGGTCTAGGCTAGCTTCCAGTTTGCTGTGTAGCTGAGGAAGGCCTCCACCTCCCTAGCTGCCGCCTCCGCCGCCGATGGATGTGCTTCACTGGATCTCACTGTAGAATGACCCTGTGCTCTGTAAACGGCCCCCAGTGTAGTTACTAGCTCTTCAGTTAAAAATGTCAGATTTTTGTTTTGCTATTATACACATATATGCTGGGAAAGTGCTGGTACTAGTCTCCTGTTCCACGTGTCAAAATTTCTCTGAAATGTGTGCCTAAGAACTAAGGCGAATGTGTATATTTAATTTTCATTCGTTAGGATTGAGAGGCATGAGCCTGGTGATGTTCATGTTATTGTTTTGCTTTGGATGTAACTAAATATTTGCAAATAATTGTTGTAGGTAGCAAATAATATTTTGAAGATATAATTAAGACTGGGCTATTGTTCTCTTAGTAGAGTACTTGCCTAGCATTTATAAATGTTGGGAATGGAAATGGTTGTTTTGTTTTGTTTGTTTGTTTTTTTTCGAGACAGGGTTTCTCTGTGTAGCCCTGGCTGTCCTGGAACTCACTCTGTAGACCAGGCCTGCCTCTGTCTCCCAAGTGCTGGGATTAACGGCGTGCGCCACCAGCCACCACTCGGGAATGGAAATGTTAAATCTTGTAAGACAAAAGCTGTTTGATATGGTTTTTATGGACTTGTTTATAGAATCCCCAGCACTCCATAGATTGTGGTGGCTCACGCCTATAATCCTAGCACTTCAGAGGTGGACACAGCAGGATCAGCTACATAATGAGTTCAAGCCCAGCCTATGCTACATAAGACCTTATAATTAAGCCATACTCTGAAGACAGAATTTAGGCCACATGTCATCATTTCTGGTTTTCCCCCTACTGGCATTTGTATTCCCAATACTGCTATTAGGTTGCTGGTTTAAAGGCCTCTTCCTCAGTAAGCTTATGTGTGTGTGTGTGTCTGTGTGTGTGTGTCTACTGTCTGATATAGCATACGACTAAGACTGGTCAAAGATGCGGTAACAGTATTTTAAAGAGTAACATTTATTATTTGTGCCTGTCTGTGGGGGAGGGGTGCCTGTGTGATATGGCATGCTGTCCTAGTTAGGGTTTCCATTGCTGTGAAGAGACACCATGACCAAGGCAACTCTTATAGAAAACACTTACTTGGGGCTGGCTTACAGTTTCTGAGGTTCAGTCCATTATTAGCATGGCAGGAAACATGGCAGTGTCCAGGCAGGCATGGAGCTGGAGGAGCTGAAAGTTCTACATCTTGATCTGAAAGGAGCCAGAAGGAGACTGATTCTTCTTCACTGGACGGAGCCTGAGCACTAGGAACCCTCAAAGCCCGCCTACACAGTGGCACACTTCCTCCAACAAGGCCACACCTCCGAATAGTGCTACTTCCCATGGGCCAAGTATATTCAAATGACCACACATGCTAATGGAAGTCAGAGGACAGCTTGTAAGAACTGGCTCTCTCCTTCCACCATGTGGGCTCCAGGGATCAAACTCAGATCATCAAGTTTAGGGACAAGGTGCCTTTCTTTCTAACTTTACCTTCTAATTAATTAAACACCAGCCAAGCTTGGTTGGCATAATGGTCATGCCTATAATACCAATACTTAGTTCAGGCTGGATTGGGTTACACAAGACCTTGTCTCAACAAATAAACACAAATAAAAACCATAGCAACAATAAAAAAACAGCAAAGAAGTGAGATACTTGTCACAACTAGGTTATTTTTGGATAGGTATTTAAATGATAACTAACTGATTTTGTTTGAATTGTTATGATTAAAGAGTTTAACAAAGTTTTTGACCCAAACTAGTCATATGCAGGAAAACAGAATGCTGGTAACTATGACAGGGCCTCTGTAGGTACAGAATACTGGCCAAGAGTAAGAATGGAGTTAGAGGCTCTGCTGGAATTAGTGCTGGGTATTCATTCATTCCTGAAGACGGGAGACTTGAGACCAAGGAAGTAATTGGTTAAAACTGGAAAGTTTCTGGAGCAGAACTGATTTTGTACAGAGTCTAGACTCTGTATCCATGTGTTAGGGCTCTTCTACAGAAATATGGGCTCACAAATAAGAGAGGCACTCAGATAGTCTGTGTGTGGCATGGGCCGAGTGTGACCCGCAAAGGAGGATGGGGATTTTCTGATTTTAAATTTGCACACATATATTCAGCTTGGTTTACCTTCTGATGATTGACAAGCACATCTAGAGAAATACTGTTTGGGTTTTTTTCCTCCCTGATGGGGGAGACACTGTGCTCTGTGTTATGCTCCCATGGGCTGGAGCTGGGGTTAGGGCTGCCCTGACCCTCACCGTGGTGCTGGCACTCTGTCTTGACATAACTTTTCCAGGTCTCAGCTTCTTCACCAGCAAAAGAAGCCAAACTCGGTGATTTGGAGTGAATACTATAATTGATCTACTTTTCATGGATTTTTTTTTTAAAGCAAATTAGCTCTATTTCTTTTTTAAAAGTTTCTTTTTACATTTTATATATTCATTGTGTATGTGCGTGTGCACGTGCACACACGGGTTCCATGGTAATCTTGTGGAGGTCAGAGGAAGATTTTCAGGAATCAGTTCTTTCCTTCCACCGTGTAAGTTCCAGGGTTCAAACAGGTTGTGGTTGTCAGGCTTGGTGGCAAGCACTCTTACACACTGAGCCATCTTGCTGGCTCACAGGTTGGGCCTTTTGTTTTTGTTTTTAAGGATTATTTATTTATTTACTTATTTTATGTATATATGAGTACATTGTAGCTGTCTTCAGACACACCAGAAGAGGGCATCAGATCCCATTGCAGATGGTTGTGAGCCACCTTGTGGTTGCTGGGAATTGAACTCAGGGCCTCTGGAAGAGCAGCCAGGACTCTTAACCACTGAGCCATCTCTCCAGCCCCATCGAGGATTGTTTTAAAAGCAGTTTATCTGCCTGAAGTAGTGTGATCTCAGGTGTTAAGGAAGCAGAGGGTTGACTGGTATGCTGAACACAAGCTAAGTCCTGCCTTTTCTTTCTCACAGGTGTAACACTTCTCGACATCTGCTTCAGGAAGAAAGTGCCTGTCATTCCTGTCTCTGCAGATTCATGCCAGCCCAGCATACAGCGTCAGGTCAGTTGTAGGACTTTATAAGTCTCTTCATAAAGAAACAAGGGATAGAATCCTTGAGACACATCATGTATACAGAGCTGGGATTCAGAAGAGCCAGGTTTCCATCCCGCTTCGTCCCTGAGAGCTGGGTCAACTAGGGAAAGACACATTTTCTCTTCATGGCAGTTAATGTTCTCACTCAAACTGGGCATCTTGGAATTCACTATCTTCGGCTACAATTCTGCCTTTAAATCATCAGTGTTTTTATCATGGGTACCTGTAAATGACAAAATTATGTGTTAGAAACATTTCCTTTATCTCTTTCCTTGAAAATACCATTGAGTTTTGATGAACCAGCACACCAGAAAACAAAATTAGAGCAGATTGGTAGTGCGCTTACCTTGAGAAGCTTCACAGCCTAGCAATGTGACCCACCCACTGCAGTGCTTCAGCCACTCAGTTGCCTGTCCTGTCACTCACTGACAGGGGCTGAGGCTCTCTGCCTCTGTTCATCATCAGAGAATATTATACCATCACTGGCCCTGGGAAAGATCAGAATTCAAACTCAAAAGCAAGGTTTTTAGGAGGTGTGTACTGTTTGAGCCTTGGTGAAGTCAGCAGCAGGCCACTGGGACCATCTGTACTTCAAGGCGCAGGCCTCTGTAATCAGCCGTGTGTTGTCCCCACCAGGTTGAGTGGAAAATGGCATTGTGAAGTGCTTGTGAGTCCCTTAACTGTGGGGTTCCATTTTAACTGTGGGCTTTTCTTTTTTTCATGGCTTTCAAGTCCCTCGGTAATGGTCTTTACTTAAGAGATGGTGCCTTTTGGGGCCATGGCAGTTCTCTGCTGGTTGAAAACCCCTCCAGTGAAATTTGCTTAACCGAAAAGGGTGAGGCATCAGGCTTTTGGGAGTGTTCCAGACCCAGATCCATGGCCAGAAATACAGCCAGGTTTCGCAATGGCGACCCAGGGGCTTAAGCACAGAGGTTCCCAGTTCTCAGCAAAGGGAACCTCTGTACACACAGGTCTTTCCCTGTCCTCTGCACACACGTGTGCACATTTCCTTGACCTCTGCACATACATGTGCACCTGTCCGCTGCATAGACAGGTGCTTTCCTGTCCTCTAAACACATAGGTGTTTGTGTCCCTGTTCTCTGCACATGCCGTGTCTTTTCCTGTCTCCGACACCTCAGTGTCCTCCCATCCTTTGTGACAAAAGCTTGCTTAGCCACTCCGCCCAAGCTGTGTCTTAGTGTCGACTCCCCTGGCAGGCTTTTCTACCACGTACTAACCAGCCTACATTTCCCAGAGTCCAGTATTTCTCACCCGCCCCGGGCAGGCTTAGGGGAGGGGCATTTAAAACCTCACCTTGGGCTTTGTTGAAGCCTAGTCTCTAAAAATCACCTGACTTCTCCCTTCCCATGTGCAGGTTGTTAGCCTGCCAGTGCTGCTCCAGCAGACACATTCTGAAAGTTCAGTGGGACAGTGCATGCTGACATTCAATCCCCAGTACCAACTGAAGAAACTTAAAACCTTCAGGGAAGGAGCTCAAGAAATTCCAGGTAAATTTGTGAATACATATACTGACTGGGAAGCTGAAGGTGGCAGATGTAAGAAGCTTTTATAATCAGAAAAACAGGGGTGAAATAAGATTGCATTGCTAATGCTTTTAGAGTTTTTAGTTATAATTTATTTTTCCTTAATTTTAAGAAACAATGGTTAAAATTTAGGACCCAGGAGGACTAGATGAGTCTTGCTTGGTGGTAGAACACCCGCCTGGCATGGTTAAGGCCTTGAGTTTGGTCTTCTTCACTGTAGATAAACTAATGCCACTAAGTAGGTAAATAATTTAAGACTTAGGAGTATTGATAATCTTCATCATACCTTTATCTCTTGCTGAGAAACTTGGTGTAATTTTTCCCTTTTCTGTAGGCTTTGAGTAATGTCTTATTTGCACGCTACCTCACTGAACTGAATTTTAAATTCATAGCACTCTCCACGATAGGATACTTATTTAGAGAGCAAAGTCCATTGACCTCTGCTAGTCAATGAGAATCAACCCCCGTAGAGTGTCCCTGATGATACGAGTGGAAACCCAGAAGCCCCAAACTATTTTCTTCCTTCCACTGTCTGTCTGGTGACTTTCCTGAGCTCTTCTCATTTTCTCAGCAGAAATATGGCTTCCTTACTGGTTGTTAACAGAAATGTCAGATGCCATGGCTGCTCACAGGCAGCCTGGCAGAGTCCATGAAAGGGAAAAGGAGCAGAAGAGATGGAGGCCTCATGGCCTTGTTAAGGATTCGAGCTTGTCCTTTTTCCCTGAGAACTGAGTTTTTGTTTGTTTGTTTGTTTGTTTGTTTTGTAAATTCACTTTATATCCTGATCACAGCCCCCACCCCTTTTCCCAGTTTCTACCCTTACACATTCTTCTTCTCATTGTCCCCTCCCCTTCTCAGAGAGGGAGGAGGCCCCTTTGGGTATCACCCTACCCTGAGGTATAGCGGACTGGACTCATCCTCCCCCACTGAGGCCCAACCAGGCAGTCCAGGTAGGGGAAGGGGATCCAGTGGCAGAGAACAGAGACCAAGACAGCTCCCACTCCACTTGTTAGGGAACCCATGCGAAGACTAAGCTGAATAATATCTGCACATGTACAACTGTACAGCTCCTGCGTGCTCCTTGGTTGGTGGCCCAGGCTCTTGAGAGCCTTCATGGTGATTCCCCTCTCTTTGGTAGGAATCTCATCTAGGGTCACCCCCATAGATTTCCCATATCCTCCTGTCCCTGGCCTCTAACTAGTCAACAGAGATATCCTCCATGCCCTCCCCCCTTTTCATTCTCACTCCCAGCCTCTCTCACGATCCTCAGCCCTGTTCCCCTCTTTACCCCTTCCCTACCCAGTTTCCTCTCTCCACCTTCTTTTTTCTTAAAAGATTTATTTATTTTATGTATATGAGTGCACTGTAGCTGTCTTCAGACACAGCAGAAGAGGGCATCAGTTCCCATTACAGATGGTTGTGAGCCACCATGCGGTTGCTGGGAATTGAACTCAGGACCTCTGGAAGAACAGTCAGTGTGCTTAACTGCTGAGCCATCTCTCCAGCCTCTCTCGCTACCTTACTATCCATTTTCTTTGGGTCTGTGGATTGCAGCATGGCTAGCCTGTACTTTATGGCTAATATCCACTTATAAGTGAATACATACCATATGTGTGTTTGTGGCTCTGGGTTACCTCACTCAGGATGATGTTTTCAAGTTCCATCCATTTGCCTGCAAAATTCAAGAATCTTTGTTTTTAATGGCTGAATAGTATTCCATTATGTACATGTACCACATTTTCTTTATCCACTGCTGGACTATTTTACCAGGGCCTTTGCTAAAAACACTTGGATGTATTAATATGGTTGTAAGATGTCTGTGGCTGCTTAGGGGCCTCCTGAGGGAGCTAATCTTTGAAAAAAAAAAAATGTATCTGTTGGTAAGTAAAGAGAAGGGAGAAATTTAGGAGGAGGAAGTCTCCCCCACCCAAATACTTTGACCTAATTTGGTCAGGCATCAGACATGTGCCCAAACACTTTTTTTTTCTTTATATAATAAAAAAAGGAAGCCTGCTTTGCCTTTAGGAGTGTATGGACACTTGTAAACTCGGTGCCTGGAGGCCACAGTTGCAAGTGTGGGGTCAGCCTGAACTACTAGGGAGATCCTGTCAGAAAGAAAAGAAAGAACAACCACAAATGAATCCTCATGCAAGTTCTTAGCAAAACAGATGATACAGAAGAGAGATAGGCGAAGAGAGCTAGGCATCTAGGCATTGGGAAGTCTGTGAAACATGACCTCTCCAGGGGACTTTTGTGCATGCATTGAAGGAGGAACCTCAAAAAAACTGGCCTAGGCTCACCCTTCAAATGCCCAGGTTCAAGATCCTGGGAATGCACAGATAGTGTATATGAAAACAGGGGTGCAAATGGTCAGAGAAAGGTGAAGTCATGTATATGACTTTATGATATATGCATATGTATATATAACATACACACACACACATATATATATACAGTTATCTAATATTTTTATATCAAAATAATGCTATCTTATTTTCTAGTTCAAGAGATATCTTTATGAACCTCACAGGTATGAATATTCACCTCTGCCCAAGTTTTGATTTAAAAGTTAACATTTAAAGAGCAGAGTTAAAATTTGGCTTAGTTAAAAAAGTAAATCTTACCTTCTCCATTAGTTAGTAGATAAGCCTTGTGTTTTGCCATGCATGTGTATGTTTACATATCTTTGAGGGAAAGCTACTAAAAGTTTTCCAGAAAGCAAGCAATCCCACTTGAAAAAATGGCTCATGGCAGGCTGGAAAGAGGGCGAATCTTAGCCACACAGGACAGTGAGTGTCTGTGATGACAGATTGGGAGGTGGGGAAAGGAGAATTCCTGTGAGCTGCGGTCTGGGGTATACAGTAGCACATAACAAAGACACTGTCTCACACAAGACAGAGGGCAGGTGCTATCCCTAGAGCTGTCCTTTGCTGTATGGATGCTGACACACACACACACACACACACACACACACATAGATATACATACACACACATACACATAGATATACATACACATATACATACACAGACACGCATATACATATACACACATACATATGCACACACATACACTCCTATGTACACACATATACACATATATACACATATACACACATACATATACACCATATACACTCATGTACACACATATACACATAGATATACATACGCACAGACACACATATACATATATACACATATACATATGTATACACATATACTCCTATGTACACACATATATACACATATACATACACACATATACATCCATACATATACACACATACACACTCATGTATACACATATACATATAGATATACATACACATATACATACATACATACACACACACACACACACAGTGGATTAAGAGAAAAAAGAATGCATTGTGCTTGTCTGTGGGGTCTCCCCACACTTAGCTCCTCTAGGAATCAGTGAGTACATTTTCATGTGGGCTTATCTTTATCTTCTCTGTTTCTTGGATCATGCTTTTCAGTATTTTTCATTTCTTGCACCTGCTGAAAAATGGCCTATTCAAAGAATTTAGTTTGATAATGTCACATTTATATTTGAAATCCACCCACTTTATCTGAATAGCAGCTAATGGTAATAAAAGCAGTATTATTAGCAGGTTCCACTTACTGTTTCTTTTCTTTCCATGCACTTCTCCATTTATTCTTCCTAACAAATATATTCCAGTATTGTTATTCTAATATTCTGTAGGGAGGCAATGGCTCCAGCGCTCACTCCGCAACTGCTTGGGAATCACAGGGAAAACATCTCACTTTCCCTCTTTTTTGACTCTAAAAGGGCATAAAGCATTTTGACTGTGTATGTGTTTGAATTTAGTACTTAAAGATGGTCTTTAATGTAATAACCTATGGATGGTCATTATATTAAACATGGGCTTCAAACGTCTTATTCTGTTGACGAGAACAATTACAAATTCTTTATAGGGAAGTGTTTTGTATCTGTTCTGACTCTAGATGGGGTTAAATTCTCTCTGAAGAGAGAACCTCCTGACTTGAAACTGAGTCTCCGGCAGACCAGACCCGGGTCGTATTTTGGTATTTAGTGTGTTTAGTTTACTCTGTAGGCAGACAGGTGTCCACACTTAGCTTTCTCTGTAGACAGTGCATGTACGAGACAGGATCTCACTTGGTGGTCCTTGTAGATTTCAAACTTGTGATCCTCCTGTGTGCTGGGATTACTGGCTTGTGCCTCCACGCCTGGCTTTGGAGAGTTACTTTGAAAACAATTATCTTAGTGCCAAATATTACAGGTCTCCAGCACAGGAAGTGCTGCCCGGCTGCCAATGTCGGGATGCCTTAGGTGTCTGTCCCTTTGTTTCTGTTCCAGTGTTGCTTGTACTCTTGGTTTTGTCTCTTCCTGCTGATGGCTCAGCTTTCTTAGCGTGTTCTGTGTCTGAGTGTGAAGGCCAACTAGACAATTACTTGGTTGTTCTAAAGGATGTTCAGTAGCCATTCTCAAAGGAGCCCATTTGGTAGGAGAGAGGAGCCATGGCCTGGTTCTGAGGGGGTCTGGTAGCCATTCTCAGAAGAGTCCAGTTTAGTGTTCATGCAGGAGTTTGCTCTGTGGAGCAGGGCGGGGAAGGAGGATTCTCTATGACGCTGTGTCGGGAAGACAGCGAATATGTTCCTCTAGTAACTACGGAGGGAACTGAGAGATTTGTCCTTGAAAGAAAACCTTTGAGATTTAAGTTCAAAACTGTCTCAAGGTTATTAATTGAAGGTAGCTCTTTGCGTTTTCTTGCATTTGTGGGTGTCGGGTTTGTGCTAGGCTTTATTTCTGTAGCTCTTCTTTATGAGTCTGAATGAGAATGCATTCTAAATCTTCCAGTACAAACAGGTGTCTAGCTGCATGAATGATCCAGTCTTACTTATAACTCTGTTAAAGACACAGTAGGCCCTCAAGTAGATCAAACCTGCTTTGTCTGACAGATACAGCAAAACTGTGTGTAACTTTGTCATCCTTTTGTGTACCCAAGCACTGATACTACACTGCAGGTGGGAGTCACAGGCTAGCCTTCAGGAGTTGCCTCTTTCCAGCCACTGTGTGGATTCTGAAGCTCAAGCTGGGGTTATCAGATGGTAGTAAGTTCCCTTACCCTCTGAGCCATGCTACCCTGTGAACTCTGCCTGCATGCTTTACCTGAGTCCTGGGTCTAGAACGTTTGGACTTTTTGAGAATTAGAAAACAACTCACAATATAATCAATAGATAAGGTTGTAAGATATTGTAAGTAATTTACGTTTTATAAAAACATAATTTAGTCCTATAACTTTTGGTTTTCCTTGCTGAGACACTCCAGCGAACACTGTAATAGTGTATGCATTAAGGAGAGATGTGTACAGCTCAGCCACACACCTTCATCCATGTGACAGTTACCTGCCTCTGTGGTAGAGAGTTTCTGTAGTGTTGGTGGAGTCACATGCATTTGTTTACACAAGGGAAAGAGAGCGCAGTCATAGTCTAATTTATGCTTCTCAGTTTTACCCTGACTCAAATGGTAAGCCATTGTGTGAGTAAGCAGTGAGCACTTAGCAGGAAGTTTCCTCCACTCTTCCAGGAGCACTGGAAATGGAACCCAGGGACACAGCTCAATAGCAGAGTCCGAGGGTCCGAGCGAGGCACTCCACCCAGCCATGCCCCAGTCCCAGGGTCCTAGGCACTCCACCCAGCCATGCCCCAGCCCCAGGGTCCTAGGCACACCACCCAGCCATGTCCCAGCCCCAGGGTCCTAGGCACACCACCCAGCCATGTCCCCGTCCCAGAGTCCGAGGCACACCACCCAGCCATGTCCCAGTCCCAGGGTCTGAGGCATACCACCCAGCCATGCCCCACCCAGTCCCAGGGTCCGAGGCACACCACCCAGCCATGCCCCAGTCCCAGGGTCCAAGGCAAAACGCAGCCATGCCCAGCTTTCTTTCCTCCATTGTAACGATGACCTTTTGGAGATAGTTGAGGACTAATTCTTATAGAAATCCATATTCTTTATTTGTTTCTTCCTGGAGTCTGCCTAGGGAGGTGAGAAAATATCTCTGTCTTAGGAGCAGGAAGCCACATGAGATTAAAAAAAAAAAAAAAAAAAGTCCCAGGCAATTGGCTAGCAACAGAGTAGTTACAGCTTGACTGAGGTTAACGATCAACAGGTGAGGTTTCTCTCAGGTTAATGAAGCAGAGTGAGGGAGTGCAGCGAGTTGGGGTCAGCGTGATTTTTGTTCGGAAGGCAAGAGACATTTTGCCAGTTTGTCAAAAGGGCCCTTTTTCTCTGTGAGTGCACAGGTAAAAATATTTTGCATTGCTTCTTGCAGATTTTCAGGGACATATTCAGAGTCCTACTTACTTTGACTTGGTGGTTGTGTGGCCATGCAGTAATGGGGTGAGATTTAGAACCAGATCCTGCTTGTAATCTGGTTTCTATGGGTGTTGGTAAGCAACCCTGTTCAGGCCCGAAGCCTTGTGCCACTTCCTTCTTGTGGGGAGAAAGCCCTGGTGTAGGCCACCAGACTGCCCCCAAGTCAGCTTCCCTGATGCTGGCACAGTGACCTGTGGCTGCCTAACTTCATTCTCCTGTTAGGAAATTAGTAAAGTTCTCCCCAGTTTGTAAAACTAAAGATAGTCCTCACAGCTGGGTCTAAGCATCAAAAAATGAATACAAATAGGACTGATACTGTCTATGTCACTTGATCCTTGTTGGGATTAACAGGCTAATTTGTGAAAGATGCTGAAAGTGGACTTGAGATAGAGCAGCTACTTGGACCAAGTGAAGCAGTCAGATGTGAAGTCCCTGTGCTGAGAGTTTAGGCCCGCACAGAAGACGGTGCGGATGCCTAGGCAGTAAAGACGTGAGCTGTTCGAGACCATCATCCACATCAGAGAAGTCTCTGCGTAATGGCGTACGTAGTAAGTGTGGCTATGAGCTGCACAGGGACTTCATCCACATTGCAAGAAGTCTCTGAGTGATGATGCTCTGAGAGAGACCCACAGTGTGTGCTAGAGAGTGATGTTTCCTTCAGAAAACCATTGGAAGAGAGCAGAGTGGGTAGTTGGGAACGACACGTGGAGGGTGTGTTCCTGTGTGGAGTGACGGTCCCTTTGATCTCGGTGTAGACTGCTAAGGTTGGAGGGCCTGCACAGCTGTGTTCATTCGTAGCCTCTCAATGCATTCCTTTTGATGTTGCTTAGAGGGATTTGTTTATTTTTTAAGCATTTTTGTAAAAACAAAATAATCTTGTCACAGTATTTGCAGCTTGACAGTATGCAGGAGTAATGCCTGCTCGCGGGGCTAAGGAGCCAACTGACATTTTATTTTATGATGCTTAGACCCAGCTGTGAAAACAGTCTTTAGTTTCATGAATTACAATGGACTTTACTAAATATCGCATTGTCTTTTCCCTTGTAAGGAGACAAAATTTCAGCTCCATCATCGTCTGGTGGGGGGCTGGGCCAGATGATTAAATTGAAAACAGACAGGCTAACCCAGCTGGGTGCCATTGCTATGGATGTGGGAAGGAGAACAATTGACTTTGCCGCTGAGGTTTTCATCTTGGATTGGCTGGCTGCTCTGCTGCTCTGGGCTGTGCCAAGGGGGCCACCATAAGAAGGAAAATGGACCAGGTCTGGTTCTATGGCAGCCAACAAGTAGATGGGAAGGCAGGAAGGGGCAGGAGTCCTTCAAAGACACGCCCATAGTGACCCACGACTCCTAGACAGGCTTTACCTCCTGATATTTCCCCCTTTCTCAAGTAGAGTCACCAGCTGGATACTTAGCCTGTCTGTCACACATGTGCCCGCTGGGGACGTTGGCTATTGAAGTGATAACATGTCACATGGTGCAGAAAATAAGGGGACATTTGATATTAAAGTTATGTTACATGCTGCAAGAAATAAGGAAATATTTCAGAAAGAAATAAAGGGCCGGAGAAGAACATGGAATGGAATAGAACATTTATGTAATAAGTTGAACAGAAAGTTAAGTTTAGAGAATCTGATGAAGGCAGAATGGTTTGTTTCCATGAAGTCATTATCTGGGGAGAGGCATAGCTAGGACAAGGGCAGGACCGCAGTGTTGTCTGCACTGTTTTACCAACGTTGTAAAGTTCTCATTCTTCATGATAAGGTCTAGGTCCTTCTAGTAGAACGTTAGCCACACCTAGTGGCTCACACCTGCAAACAATCATAGGATTCTAGAAGTTGAGGCAGGAGGATTACTACAAATTAAACTACAACCTAGAGTAGTCTAAATAATTTTAAATTTGAAAAAGAATGGTCCCCATAGGCTCATATATTTGAATGCTTAGTTATCAGGGAGTGGCACTGTCTGAGAAGGATTAAGAGACATGGCCATGCTGGACTGGACTAGCCTTGTTGGAGGAAGTGTGTCTGTAGAGATGGGTTTTAAGGTTGCAAAAGCTCACACTGGGCCCAACCTTTTGTTTCTCTCAGCTGTGGACTGGGATGTAGCTCTCAGCTCCTAGTCCAGGGCCCTGTGTGCCACCATGCTCTCCTAACCCCGCAATGATGATAATGGACTAAACCTCTGAGGAAGCCCCCAGTTAAAAGCTTTCTTTTGTAAGGGTTACCTGGGTCATGGTGTGTTTTCACAGCAATACAACAGTGACTAAGACAACTACATAATGAGTTCCAGGCCAGTCTGGGTTACAGTGGGGACCCCGTCTTAATCTGTCAATCGGTCAATTAATAGAAAGGGGACAGCGTGGAACAGTGTATTTTGAGTGACTTATTTTTTTTTAATATTATTTATTTTTATTATACAATTACACTATAGCTGTCTTCAGACATACACCAGAAGAGGGTATCAGACCCCATTGCAGATGGTTGTAAGCCACCATGTGGTTGCTGGGGTTTTGAAACTCATGACCTCTGGAAGAACAGTCAGTGTTCTTAACCGCTGAGCCATCTCTCCAGCCCGAGTGACTTATTTTTAACTTTCCACATCCAAAGACCAGTATGGTTTCTCTCTCCCCCAAGAGGAGAGGCCCTAAAGAGGAAGAAGCTCTCAGCAGCTTCCAGCTAAGTGGAAGTTAGGTTCAACACGTCCACTTTGGGCTCCTTTTAGTTGTTCAAGCAGTCTGTTAGAAAAGTAAGTTAAATGGTGTGGCTGCATATAAAATTCTGTGTTGTGTTCCATTTTGTTTTTAACAGACGCATATTTGCATGCTCCGACCTTTAGAAATCCAAGCAAGGGCTAAAGTGGAACTGAGAGGATCTTTGACCTCCCCCCTCCCATGATATATAATTTAGGTTAAAGACTGAAAGACAAATGCTTGTCTTATGAAAATACTCACCAAAGCAGGAATTATGTGAAATCTGTGGAGAGCAGTCACATCGTGGGTTACGGGATCTTCATACTTGTATCCAGCTCACTAGTTCTTTCCCTGTGTGAACTGGAGATCTACCCTTGTCCTGAGGAGCTGAGACTTCTATCAGATCTTGGCGTATGTTGTGATTAACATTCTTAGGCATGGAACATCAAGGAAATATTTATGCTTATAAAATATTCCAATAGTTCCTCATGGAAGTTACTTGAACCTGTTTACTGTTATCCAAAATCAGTGGGGTCCTACAAACCAGATACAGGTACGTCTTCCAACCTTTCGTACTCTCAACAAGTCTAAGTTTGTGCGTATGTAGCTTCAGTCGTATATAGTAGTGTGTTAATTCCCTGAACTGGGAAACTACACATCTGCAATGTGAAAGCAGCAGAGACAGCCTTTCAGTTCCCACAGAACATGTCGATAGGACTGTCCCATGTCACTTCTGAGGTATTGGAGAATGATAAAATGTGGCTTTTCAAAGCCAGCCTTTATGATGCAGCATTTCCTGTGAGGCCTTTACACCAGAGAGTTCCTGAGTCAAGGTAGCCTGTGCTGCATGGTGAATTCCAAGCCAGTTTTGCTACCTAGTGAGACCTGGTCTCCAACAAAACAGTAGTTTTCCCTGATTGTGTCCAGTTGGCTTGTCTGTAGGACCGAGAGGGCGCGTTAATTCTTAGGATACTGCCTTGTTAAATAGAGGAGGGGCTGCCGATCGGTGTAATCTGACAGGACAGACTTCTCTGGCATCCTCCGTGTTTGCTGCCGCTTTTCCTTCCCTAGTCTGCATCTCTCCTCTCCAATTTTCCTTCCCCTTTCTTCTCTGTGTTTTCTCCCTCTCTTCCCAGAGTTCTGTCCCCTGTTATCTGTGAAGGAAAGCACCACTGAGCTGCTTCACAGTCGCTGCCTTAAGCCTGGTTCCCAGAGGCCAGCACAGTGGCTGAGCAGGAGGCCCTTGCCTTGAAGCCTGACAAATGGGGAGTTCAGTCCCTGGAGCCCCCATGGTGGAAGGCAGGGGACTAGCTCCTGTGAGTTGTCCTTGACCTGCTCGTACACAAAGACACTCACACACATGCTCACTAAACAAATAAACAAGCAAGTGTAAAAGAAAACAAAAGATGGCCTCTGCAGCTGTCTCCTGCCTGAGCTCATGGTACCCATTGGGAAGTTACAAAAGTCCCTGGGGAGTAATATTTGAGAAATATTTGCATATTTCTCAAGATCCGGGAGGAGGAAGAACGATCTAAAACCACATCCATCTGTAATATATTTTGCCAGTGTAGTGACGTTTAAGTTCATATAGTAAGTTCTTTCCGGTCTATTTTCACCTGGTAAGCAACCTAGAAGAACCATGCTCAGATTTCATCTCACTGTGGAATGAAATGGGACTCTAAGCAGTGTGCAGGGTGACTCAGGGCCATGGCGAGTGGGTGACTGTAGTCCTCAGATGAAGTGCTCAGATCCTGGGCTGTGTGATAACAGAGGGAAACAAAAACCCCCCGACAGTGGGCAGCTTTCCCCGAGGGTACGATTTTGGGTGTGGGACTTGAAGGAAAGGGAGGGAAAGTGATAGTATTGCATAGTGTAGGTAGAGTGGAAGCTTCTTAGCTTGGCATTTGTTTGCTGCTGGACCCCAGAAACGGACCAGATCTGTTTCTGAGGTTGTCTTTCAGAAATAATTTCAAACATTATAGAGAAGTTACAAAAGATACTATAGAGAATACTG
This sequence comes from Arvicanthis niloticus, assembly GCF_011762505.2. Lineage (NCBI taxonomy): Eukaryota > Metazoa > Chordata > Mammalia > Rodentia > Muridae > Arvicanthis > Arvicanthis niloticus. The sequence goes on from NC_133435.1 coordinate 21,236,529, forward strand.
AGGGTTTATTTTTTTTTTTTATCTAGATTTGCATATTGTTGCCCTTTTCTTGCAGGGGATTTATTACTCATTTACGTATGAGTTCCATCAATACGTGACAGCCCTTTTGCTATATGTCTCAGTGTGGATTCTAAGAATGTAATCTCTTAATCAACAGGCTTCTGTGTGCCCAAGCCCATTATGTTACTTTATGTTTTTTCAATTTAAATACATCTTTATTTATTTTTTTATTAGTAACTTTTTAAAAAATGTTAATCAAAGGCTTTATAAGTTTGGTAATGCTCAATAACAAGATGCCCATACAATCAGAAGTGTAACCCAATACCCAACCTAGATATACCAACTATCTTTGACTGGCGGAGACACTCAAACATCTGCCTCCATGCCCCCACACCCCTGTCTCCTAGCTCCTCCTCTCCTTATTCCTCCTCTTCCTCTCCTTAGTCCTCCCACCTTAGCTCCTCCTATATATCACCCTTCCTGTTAAAATAAAACTTTTCTCTCAAAATACAATTAGAGTATAAACTATACCAATTTGTGTCAGTAAGGTACAAGATAAACCTAATACCCAGTCCATCATTTTGTTGACTAACCAGAACCTCTGTCATCTCTCCTAACTGAAAGACTTAGTTCTGAACCTGTCTTTTTTCTTGGCTTTAGAATGAATGTCAGCTGAAAACCATCCTCTCAAATATTTTCTTTCAAAGTAAATAGCTGGGATTGGCTATGAGACTATAAGTCTTCAACCCCATCAGAAATACAGAATGACTGAATTAACTGAAATTATGGGAAGCACAAAGCATAGCTTCTAAAACTTAGCCAATTTATAGAGACCTCCTGACACCTGGACAGTCCCTATACTACAAAATGTTGGAGCATCCAATCTTCAGCTTTCTGGCCAGGATCATCTGACAGACCTAGTGATGCAGAATTATTAAGGACTGATTACTCTGTCTTGGCAGATATAATCAGTTGACTATTCTGCAAGCCTGTCCTTTTCTGGACAGTAATTTGTCTGTAGATGAAAAGAGGCAATTCTTGCCTAGTGGCTTTCTCACCACAACTGGAGTAACTCCAAAGATGCTCAATTTCTTCTTAGAATTTAAGACAGGAAGCTGTCAGGAGCAGACAGGTCTCTAATCATAATGAACATTAATACAGAAATGTTTGTAATGTCAAGTCTGTGGACTTCTGACGTTTTGAAAACCAACTATTCATGTAAGGCAATCTGGACTGTTGTCTGGTAACTCCTCTCAGCTATTTCTAAATAAATAGAGAAAATACCCTAACAATAAACTCAGAGCCATGAATTTGCTATAGGCCTTTAACTCACAGACTAACCATCTCAAATCAGTTAAAAAGTTAAAGAAGGGCTGGGTCTAAGCCTTGTATTCCTAAATGTGTTATATAGGCACAATGTCTATGAAAGTAACAATATTAAACTCACTTTTATATCAATAAGAAACTCGTACCAATGAAAACCTTAAATTTGAAATCAAAGTAAATTTTGTACCATTTAAGAAATTATAACTTCGGCTTAATAATGATTATACAGATTTTACCAATAGGTTATGGCTATGCAATAACCCCTAGCTAATCCTCCCTGTTCCAACAAAACCACTACTTTCCCCTAGAAAGACAGCCTAATATTAACCACCTCAGTCCCCAAGCCCAGGGAGTAGGGGCGCCGACTCTTCATTAACTTCTTGAAGCTGATTACAGGTGTTGAGATATTAGAAGAGGGGCAGGGGGAAGAGTAAATTGATAAGCCTCTGACGCTGTGTCTTCACTGCATTCAGCTGAAATTCCAGGACATCAGAGGTTTGGGCAGGTGTGCTCAGCTTGCTTGATGAGTAGATACACCAAGGCTGTGTATTCTGCAATATACAATTCTCAAAACAAATTTTAGTATCAAGATAATTTTTTTGTTTGAATTCTAGAATCTAGTCTTCTGGCAGCCGACCTCTGTCATGTCTAATCCATATAATTCTGGGAGTTTCTATGAGGGTGTGCTCCCACCAATCCTCCCATTTCTGCCTCCCTGCTCTCAAATTCCCCAACACTAGGGAATTCAAACTTTCAGGCACCAAGGCCCTCCACTTCCACTGATGCCTGGCAAGGCCACCCTCAACTACCTATACGTAAGGTGAAGCCATGAGTCCCTTCCTTTGTGTTCTCGGGCTGGAGGTTTAAGAATGGCTACTCCAGCTTGTTTATAGGATCATTTGCTTGAAAATTTGTTTTCCAGACTTTTACTCTAAGGTAGTGTCTGTCTTGGTCACTGAGGTGGGTTTCCTGTATGCAGCAAAATGCTGGGTCCTGTTACGTATCCAGTCTGTTAGCCTATGTCTTTTTATTGAGGAGTTGAGTCCATTGATGTTAAGAGATATTAAGGAATAGTGATTGTTGCTTCCTGTTATTTTTGTTATTAGAGGTGGAATTATCTTTGTGTGGCTATCTTCTTTTGGATTTGTTGGAACAGGATTATTTTCTTGCTTTTTTCTGGGGTATAATTTCCCTCCTTGTATTGGAGCTTTCCTGCTATTATCCTTTGTAATGCTGGGTTTGTGGAAAGATATTGTGTAAATTTGGTTTTGTCATGGAATATCTTGGTGTCTCAATCTATGGTAATTGAGAGTTTTGCTGGGTATAGTAGTCTGGGCTGGCATTTGTGTTCTCTTAGGGTCTGTATGACATCTGGCATCTTCTCACTTTTATAGTGTCTGGTGAGAAATCTGGTGTAATTCTGATAGGTCTGCCTTTATATGTTACTTGGCCTTTTCCCCTTACTTGCACTTAATATTCTTTCTTTGTTTGTGCATTTGGTGTTTTGATTATTGTGTGATGGGAGGTATTTCTTTTCTTGTCTAGTCTATTTGGCGTTCTGTAGGCTTCTTGTATGTTTATGGGTAACTTGTTCTTTTGGTTAGGGAAGTTTTCTTCTATAATTTTGTTGAAGATATTATTGGCCCTTTAAGTTGGGAATCTTCACTCTCATCTATACCTATTATCCTTAGGTTTGGTCTTCTCATTGTGTCCTGGATTTCCTGGATATTTTGTGTTAAGAACTTTTTGCATTATGCATTTTCTTTGACAGTTGTGTCAATATTTTCTATGGTACCTTCTGCACCTGAGATTCTCTCTTCTATCTCTTGTATTCTGTTGGTGATGCTTGTGTCTATGACTCCTGATTTCTTTCCTAGGTTTTCTATCTCCAGGGTAGCCTCCCTTTGAGATTTCTTTATTGTTTCTACTTCCCTTTTTATGTCCTGGATGGTTTTGTTCAATTTCTTTACCTGTTTGGTTTGTTTGGTTGTGTTCTCTTATAATTCTTTTTTTTTTGGGGGGGGGGGGGGTTTGAGACAGGGTTCGTCTGTATAGCCTGGGCTGTCCTGGAACTCACTCTATAGACCAGGTCTCTTGTAATTCTTTAAGGGATTTTTGTGTTTCTCTTTAAGGGCTTCTACCTGTTTACCTGTGTTCTCCTCAAATTCTTTGAGAGTGTTATTTATGTCCTTCTTAAAGTCCTCTATCATCAACTTTAGAAGTGATAGTAAATCTGAATCTTGCTTTTCTAGTGATATGGGGAATTCAGGACTTTCTTGTGTTGGAGAACTAGGTTCTAGTGATGCAAGTACCCTGGGTTGCTGATGCTTATGTTTTTGCATTTGCCTTTCACCATCTGGATCTTCTTAGTGCTACCTGCAATCACTGTCT
>NC_133435.1:21540445-21635170 GCF_011762505.2 Arvicanthis niloticus
ACATGCAGACACATATGCAGATACACACATGCAGATATACACATGCAGACATATACACATGCAGACACACATAATGAAGACACACCACCACCACCACCAAACAACAAAAGTGTGCCAATTGTGTATCAGAACCATAGCCTTACCAACATAGAATATGTGCCCACTAATAAGTTCAAAAGGAGAAATAAACAGAACCAGCTGGTTGGCAGTCATCTATTCAGACAAAAAATATTTACTCTGAGCCCATCATGGATGTCGCTGTCAAGATGAACAGCTGCGGTCATTTGTACAGTCCTCTTACCAGAGCCTTTACCTGCCATTCCTCTAGCCCTCAAAACACCCTCAGTTAGCCTGGTACTCCTCTAATTATCACCCTTTGCAGAGGAGCAGCTAACCAGGATGAGGCTGGGTAACTTTCCCAAGGTCATAGGAAGGAGCAGAATGAATCTTTGCATACAGAAGGCACCCCACTTTATCAGTGGGTTACTTTCTGCAGTTTCAGTTACCTATGTCAATAGCAATCTGAAAACATTAAATGGAAAAATAACAGAACAACAACAACAACAAAAAAAAAACAGTGTTTAAGTTTCAAGCTCTGTCTCCTTCCAAGTGGCACAGTGACCCTTGCAATGCTCAATCTAAAGTACAAATTGCTCCTTTATTGGCCCTGCATGTGCTACCCACCCGTTAGGCACCTGGCCTTATGTCAGAATGAACTGGCAGTGCTTTTGTTTAAGATACTCTTTTTTATTTTAAATTGATAATGCTTCCCAAACAGGAGGTAAAAAACTGCGAAGGAGGCACACTGACACAAAACATGGGGATAGATGACTCTGGAAATCAGTGGCTAAGCTACAGGGTCTTAAGGGCAAAACCTGGATATGTAAGCCTTGGTTTTAATCAATTTCAGGCATCCATGGAGGACTCCAAATGCATCCTCCACTGGAAAAGCAGGGCTACTGTGGTTTGCGGTACAGGCCTTGTCTGTCCTTAGAAAGCGCACAACACTTGCAACTGTCCTTTATCTTGATATACTTCCTGTGAGTAAAACTCAACAGTGATCAGTAGAAGGGGAATATCACCAATAACCTTTAACTTACATGAATATGTATTTGGAGAAGTTTTCTCTTTATCTTACAGAGAAGTAATATTTTATTTCACTTTTTGATTTTTTTAAAACCGTGTTTCCCTGTGTAGACCAGGCTGCCCTGGAACTGCCTCTGCCTCCTGAGTGATGGGATTCAAGGTGTGGGCCACCACATCCGGCAAGAGGCAGTATTTTGAAAATTGGTACAATATTCAACAGGAATGGCCTAGAGTGCTCACGTTTGATTATGTGCATTTTAAAAGTCAAGAAAAATTTAGGAAGGCACCCGGTCAGTTCTTTTTGTTGTTCCATGACAAAGGCAAGTTAAGGAAGGAAGAGTTTCTCTGGGGCTCACACTTTAAGGATACAGTTCCTCATGGAGGGGAAGGCATGGCAACAGCAGCCTGAGGCATCTGGTCACACCTCATCCATAACCAGGAAGCAGGGAGAGATGAAGGCTGGGTCTCAGTTTATTTCCTCATTTCCATCCAGTTCAGCATCCCAGCCCTTAGGAGACCACCCAAAATTAGGATCTGTCTTCCAGCTTCAGCTGAATCTAGTAGCTCTCACAGGCATGCCCAGAGGATAGTCTCCTATCAGTATTAACACCACAATATAACTAATTTCAGCTTTCCATGACAGTGTTCTTATTAATGTGGCCTCTTTGCACAAAGCACTTGACAATTACTTGTGATAAGGAGTAATTTAGTAAACTGACCTACTCACTGCTTCTCCTTGCTAAATGTCATAGTCAAGGTTTGTATTCCTGCACAAAACATCATGACCAAGAAACAAGTTGGGGAGGAAAGGGTTTATTCGGCTTACACTTCCACATTGCTGTTTAACACCCAAGGAAGTCAGGACTGGAACTCACACAGGATAGGAACTTGGAGGCAGGGGCTGATGCAGAGGCCATAGAGAGATGTTACTTACTGACTTGCTTCCCTGGTCTTGCTCAGCTTGCTTTCTTATAGAACCCAGGACTACCAGCCCAGGGATGGCACCAGCCACAATGGACCCTTCCATCCTTGATCACTGAAAGAATGCCTTACAGCTGGATCTCATGGAGGCATATCCTCAAAAGAGGCTCCTTTCTCTGTGACAAGTTGACACACCAAACCAGCCTGTGCACTAAGAATTCTTAGACCTTTACTTTCGGTAAACAATCTTATCTACCTTAGCCCGAAGACATTGAGTTTGGGGATGAATAACAGGTGGTAAATAAGTCCGCTCTCTAAGGCAGATCGGTCCAGGGCATAGTTTATTAAGTACACTGTAAGAGGGTCCAGGGCCAGGCAGCAAGCAAGTAGAGAGCATCACTTCTAGAAAAGGGGGAGGAGTCTGAGGAGGGTGCCTCCAATTGGGAGAAGTTCTTTAAGAGGGTAAGTTTCTATGTAAGAGGCTCCCAGGATGCAGTTAGTGCCATGTGAATAAGTATAGCCAAGATTGGCTGGTCCAGGCTGTCCTGGTCAAAGGTCCCAAGGTATCTGGTCACAACTCTGTAGTGTGTTGTCATAGGGTTCTGTGGCTAGCAGTTTGGCATTACTGAACCACCTTGTGAAGATTCTCTACTGGGGTACCAGTTCCATTTAATAGTCTCTTATTAATGTCCTTCCCTTTACAGGTATGTCTGTGCACCCCATCAAACTTCCTGGTTTATTTCTTTACAGAGAATAGTTCACTCCCTCCAGAATAACTAGCCTCATGAGATTTGTTTATGTGCTTTGCAAAATGACTTTTTAAAGTAGCTTAGATAACTGAGTCTTATCTTACTCCTTCTTTTTCTTTTTTAAACACAGCAATTCCTATTGCATAATTAATTTATCTCATGTTTTATGCTCTAATTTCTGACTTCTCAGTTCTGGAATGTTCTTCACGGGAGTGTATTTTATGTACTTCATTCAAACTGAATATTAAGAAGTTCAAATTTTGGATGATTGAACCCCCACATGCAAGCATATGCACACTCGCGCACACACACACACACACACACACACACACACACACACGCTTGTGCATGCATGCCCCTGTGTACAACCACTGCCTCCTAAGTAAATGTTTATTTATGCTATTGCCTTACAGAGTAAGCCCTATTGGCTTATCTTATCTGCTGCCCTAAGCAATAAGGATATTTTTGTTTTCCAACCTCAGCTGGTCAGACATCAGGAGAGGCTCCCATAATTCTCTACTTGCCTGTTATCACTGCCAGTGTGGAATAGGACAGAGGTGAGGGAGGCTGAGGAAGACATTGGGAAAGCCGGAGGTGAGGAGATGTGGCCTCACAAGCCAAGCTTTGTGAGTGGCTGGCTGAGAGCACGTGACTGTGGTAAGGCCTATAATCCCCAGGAAGCAGCCCAGGCTTCTGATTCTAGCTCTGTTACCTGCCAGACACCTGGTATGGACAAACTACTTAATCTCTACAGGCCCGGCTTCTCATCTGTAAAATTGTTGCACAGCACCATAGACCACGTAAGGTTGCCGTGAAACTCACAATCTACTAAATACTTTGTTTACAGCAACGTTTGAAGCTCGTTATTACACCCTCACGAAATTGCCAATTACATGAAATTAGCAATTCCATACAGGTGTCATTGTGGACTACTGGTGACTCAGCTGAGGAGGAGGAAAGGTTGACTTTCAGTGAATCTGGTGAAATGATATCTCTGTAAGATGTTATTTCTGCCCCGCACCCCCAGCTACTCCCACAGCTGTGAGAAGTACTGCAGCACAAACTTAGATACTAGGAGGGATAGTTTACCCTCTTGGTTCCACAGAAAAGAGTGATCTGAGACATGTTGCTTCCTGTGTACAGGAAAAACCGAAACAAGAATGCTAGGCGTTTGGCTCTCTGGGTGCTGGGGTCTTCAGGCTCCCCTCAAAACAATCTCCAGGATCCCTTTCTAGTGCTGGAGGCAGAGCCCACAGATCAGCCTGCTTCCAAGCCTGCCAGGTGGATGCAGCCTAAGGCTGATTGGTCTCAAGGCTCTTAGAATTATTTTGATTTTCTTCCAACTATAAACGGAACTTTATGGGTCTTTGGTTGGTTACTTATTAACAGCTGGCTTTCAGGTGCCTATTTTCTTTGTCAGGTTCTGGATTCTTTTTGTGAGATAGCAGAAAAGTCTTGCTGTTTAAAAGTGGAAGGCATGGAATATTGACTACAAGAATAACATCTACCCTGAAGCCCACAAAGTTAATCGTATACCCATGTGTGTATGTGTGTGCGTGTGCATATGTGTGTGCATATGTCTGTGCATCTGTTGAGTGTGTGTGTTTGTTGAGTGTGTGTGTGAGTGTATGTGTGTGTGTTTGTTGAGTGTGCGCATGAGTGTATGAGTGTGTATATGAGTGTGTGTTTGTTGAGTGTGTGTTGAGTGTGTTTGTTGAGTGTGTGTTTGTTGAGTGTGTGTGCTCACTTACTTCAATCCCTTTACCACTTCACTTTTTAGTATCTCATACTCATTTTCCCAAGCAGAATGTTTGGGGGACTGGATTGGATGTAGGATTTCCCGTCCCTTCTCAAAATTGAATCCTGAGGCAGCACCACACCCAGGCTGCTGTGAGGGTCTCCTGGTATCTGTGTGCACCATTGCTTGTTCCCAGTTCCCACTGCCCACTCTGAGAAGACACTCCTGTTCACGCAGCCTCAGTTCACTTGGTTGGGGGCGGGGGGGCACAGTCCTCCCTCCTCAAGTGACTACCACCATGTGTGGGGTGTCTGTTTTTGGGATGCATTTACCAGACCTTTGAGGAGCTATAAGCAAATGGAAGAAAGGTGTGCCAGCCAAGTGCCCTTTTCCATGATGCTCAGGCCCAGCGATCAGGCGTGTACAGGCCATCACTATATGCAGTCTGTGTTGATGCAGGTGAACAGACAGTCCATCACCTCTGCCATCCTTCCTCTATGTCCACTGAACTCCAGACCATGCTGACCAAAGCACAAATAGAGACTTTCCATCTGCAGGGTCAGAGGAGGAATATTAGTGGCCAAGTGATGTCCTGGTTATTGAGAATGTAGTGTAGGCCAGATGCTCGACTGAGAACTTTACATATGCTTTTAAAAAATCCTATACACCACTTGATATTGTCATTGCTTGACATGTGCCCAAACTGGGCTTCATGGAAGGAAGAGTAAGAGACTGAGGAAGATTTAACTAGTAATCACCAAAACCCCCTTTAGGCCAGTCTTCTTCCTGAAATGATGGTTTGGATTTGGGTTTGGTTCATCTTTGGTTTTGGCATCTGAGGTAGGATCTTAATACAGCTCAGGCTGGCCTCCAGCTTGAGGGGTTCCAATGACAACCTTAAACGCTGTCTCTCCACCTCTCACAAGCTGGGGACTTGTCCCAGCATTCCTTGCTCTGCTGTAGCAATTTGACTCTCCAGATTTGCTGATCGCTTGTAAGCCCTTGTAAGCCTACTGAGCTATAAAATTATAAAATGTTTTAATTTTTACCTTCTTCTTCTTCTTCTTCTTCTTCTTCTTCTTCTTCTTCTTCTTCTTCTTCTTCTTCTTCTTCTTCTTCTTCTTCTTCTTCTTCTCTTCTTCCTCCTCCTCCTCCTCCTCCTTCTCCTCCTCCTCCTCTTCTTCTTCCTCCTCCTTCTTCTTCTTCTTCTTCTTCTTCTTCTTCTTCTTCTTCTTCTTCTTCTTCTTCTTCTTCTTCTTCTTCTTCTTCTTCTTCTTCTTCTTCTTCTTCTGTCTTTAACCTTATAGCTCTTGGTATATAAGAATTTTTCTAGTTAGGGTTACTATTGCTGTGATGAACTACTATGAGCAAAGCAACTTGGGAAAGAGAGCGTTTGTTTAGCCTACATTCCCAGGTAATAATAGTCTATCACTGAGGGAAGCCAGGGCAGGAACTCATGCAGGGTAGGAACCTGGAAGCAGGAGCTGAGCAGAGGCCACAAAGGGGTACTGCTTCCTGGCTTGCCGCCATGCGTTGCTCAGCCTGCTTTCTTATAGATCACCAGCCCACTGAAAAGCTCTGGGGTAGCCTCGTACCATGTCAGCCTCCCTCACTGGTAGACTTTGTCATTCAGTATCTTTCACTACGTTGACTCTGTAGTTTTTCCCCAAGAGGGTTCTCTGGAGTTCTGCTTGTGCTAAGCCGGCCTCCCCTACACTGGAAGCTGACACCACGTGGTCAGGGACATGAAGACTGTGGACTCTGAGGGCTGAGACTCCCATGGCTGCTTTCATTTCTGTCCTTTACTCCGGGTTTGAGTCTGAGGCCCTACAGGCCTGCATTTGGAACACCTGTTTCCCCGGAGTGTTGGTATTTGGGGAGACTGTGAAGCTTTCAGAGAAGGGAGCTGATGCGTGGACATAGGATATAAGGAGCGGGCCTCGGAACATTGCTCCTGGCCCTTGACCCGGCTCCTCCCTCTTTGAAGCAATGGACCTTTACAATGAGAAAGGGGCGTACAAAAAAGCCCCAGTTTGAGAGGGTTCTAAAGGCTGTTGCTCTAATATGAATTAGGCAGTACTTCGTTTCTTTGCGGCGTTTGTCCCCAGCAGAAAGTCTCTATTGTCTGAAACACAACCTGCTTCCCCTCACACACAGTGGCTCTCTCTGTACCACACAGAGCACAGGAAGTTGCGGCACCCACTCTTACCCCAGACAATCAACAATTACGAAGACCCAGCCTCTGACTATAGCAGGGGCTATATATAATAAATCAATGCTCCCGTTTATAACCATATTCCCGATCCCACCCGCAGATCCGTTTGGAGCTCCCAACCATCCGTCTAGTGGAAGGCAGGCGAGGTGTTGGTGTTCAGTGGTAGCGAAACGTTTTCAAATGGGCTTTTCTTCCGTAAGAGTTCAGTTTCAATGTTTCCGGTCCACAGTCAGTATTCACCCACCTGCCTCCCAGCCTCCTGAACTGTGTTGAGCTTTCTTGTGCTTTTCTCTCATTTCCATTTCCTCCTGTGGGTTTCTTCTGTTTCCTTATCTTTTTAACACTGTATCTTTTGAAATATCACTATCTATCTATCTATCTATCTATCTATCTATCTATCTATCTATCTACATAGATATGTATATGTACATATATAACAAAGTATACAATATACAATATATAATATACAATTACATATATACTATAGCTTTAGTACAGTCTTAGTGGTGGTGGTGATAAACATGGTATTAAATATGTCTGTTGCAATATTACCTCCACTAATATTTATCAACAATACTATAGCCCAGCCTTTGTTTGTTAAGGCATATTGTGTATGGTGTGGAGCTGCTTAGCCAGGCTCCAGCAAGCTCAAGTCACTGGCTTCAGCATCCCTGGACCTCTGCTCAAGCTGGACTTTGTAATCACTCGCTTGACTGGGGCATGTGAGCCTTGCCCAGAAGATGGCCTGGCACTCAGGATGTAGCACGCTGAAAGTGTGCGCCTTGCTTCTTAAAGCTGTAAAGCTCCCTTTGATGTGCTTTTATCTCCTCTTCTATTTTTGAAAGTTATCCCTTGTGTCAGTACAGAGTCATGATGGTTCTCGGGGTTTACAAAACATTTTGTTAGAAGGATGTGGATAAGTCCAATTTGGAGGTATGGAGAGACTGGAGGTATTGTGGATTTATGGGAAAATGATCTCCAAATGTTCAGACATAGGAAGACATATAAAGGCGAAAAACAATAAAGTAATTTGTATTAAACTAGCTGACATGCTTAGCTTGGATAATTGAGTATGAAAATGTGGGAAAAAAAACTCGCGGGGGAGTCCGGCAGGGACAAAGTCATGAGGGCCGGTGGTGGGGTCCTGGGTGGGCTTCCCACACCACCAGCAGAGGGTCCCACATTCACGAAGCTGCTGTGGGTGGGCTGCATCCAGAAAGTTAGGGGTTCCAAAGGCTGGGAACCTGGCGGCAGGCCCAGGAGACATGTGGAATCCAGGAGTTTTCCAAAGCTTTTATTGCTCATGGCATGGTGAATGTGTGTAGAGGGTTCACGCTCCCCCCCAAAAGCCAGGGGAGCCTGGCTTTTATAGGGAGGGGGAAGAGGAGAGGGGATAACTTAATTAGCTACGCCCCGGCCTTTAGATGTTTCATTAATATTTTAATCTCTGGAGGTGGAGACCTGTTAATCACGCCCTCCACCTGTGCCCTACGTGACTGAAAGGTGCAGGTTGAATGGAGATTAGACCTCCTGTCAGGAGCCTGGGTTCTGGGGGCATGGCGGAACACCCACAACCGAAGAACCAGGATACCCTTCCACAGCCTGACATCTTTTCTTTCATAAGAGGAGGGGCAACTCTGTGTCATCTGTAGTCTGCAAGGTGTAGGTTAATGAGAGATGTGGACTGCACGGAATAGTCTGGAGTCCAGGAGCATGGGGAGGTAATTGCTGTTCCTGACAGGCAATGGCCTGTTGGGTCCCCGGCTACCTCAAACCCAGCGCTCTATGGAGAGACCAAACCATGTCTTCATGGCCCAACATGAAAAGTACTTTTTTTCTGTGTGTGAGATACAGTATCACTGTGTAGCTCAGGCCACTCCCAATTCTGTCCCTGTTTCAAGCTCCTAAGTGAGGGACCATAAGCGCACAGTACCGCAGCCATCTTGAAATTCCATTTCTGGCTGTTACTGTACAGTGGAGAGGATCTAAGACCTGCTACATGTTTCTGGCTGATGCTGAAGCCTAATCCTTCCAGATCCTTGGAAGGAACATGACCCGATAAATGGTTTGATAAGAAACCAGATTTGCTTTCCAATTATGCTCGGGGTGAGGTGGAGGAAGCCAGTAGGCATGCAGATCAAGCAAGACCAGCCACCTGTCATGAGTTACTAAAACTGACTTAACAGACTCTTTCCAGTCTTTCTTCGTCTATAGTTTTCTACAAAAGATTTCTTAAAAGAGGAGTTACCTGGTGAAATTTTATTTTTGATATCAGTTTTAGGTTCACAGCAAAATAACAGGAAGTACAGGGTCCACACATGCTCCTCTCCACAGATAGGCAGTCTTAACTGTGAGTCCTACCCCACATGTGCAGACTCCTTAACTGTGAGTCTCCTCCCAATACGTGCAGCCTCATCATTTATGTCCTCCCCAGACATGTGAGTCCTCCTCCTACACATGAGTCCTCCTTGCACAAGTACAACCTCCTCAACTGTGAGTCTGTTCCACACATGTGTGACCTCAAGTATGGGGCTTCTTCCCACATGGAGTCTCAGCTGTAAATGAATCCTCTGCATGTTTACCACAGCTGACGAGCCTGAAGGGGAACATGGTTAGCACCCTAAGTCCTCACCTTGCTTTAGATTTCATGATCTCCATTGTACAGTCTGTGGGTTGTGGCAAAGATTTTTAAGTTTCATTATATTTTCATTTTAGTATAAATACACATGATATAACTAGGTGCTGATTTTAACTTTGAATAATGATTTTAAATTTTCATGTGTATGTGTGTGAGAGACATGAGTCCACCATTTTTAACAGCAAATAGAACAGTTATCTGCCACGTGGATAATTTTTTTTTTTTACTGATTCCTTAGCTTTATTTTGTCTTTTTCAGATTACTCTAACTGAAAATAGATCACATTATAATTGGAAACTGCCTCCTCCCTTTCTTTTTCCTGTAGTGTTGGGGACTCAACCCAGGACCCAACTCACAGTAGATAAGTAGTTCTACCACTGAGCCATACCCTCTGCCCTAGAAATCACTTTTAAAATCATTCAGGGCCAGTAAAATAGCTCACTGGGTAAAGGTGCTTGCTGGGCAAGCCTGGTGAGCCAAGTTTGATTGCCACATAAAAGCAAAATGTGAGAATCACCTCCTCAGAGTTGTCTTCTGACCTCTGTGCACATGTACACACACACACACACACACACACACACACATACACACACAAATTTAAAATCATTATTTAAAATTAAAATCAGTACCTAGCTATATCACATGCATTTATACTGAATTGCAAATATAATGAAATTTAAAATCTTTTAAAACTCACTTCTCCACATAAGCTTGGAAAGAAACATGGTAAGAACAATCACAGAGAGCAATGTGCCATTGAAGAACAAACACAAATACCTGATCGCTTATGTAGAACATCTTCTCTCTGTCTCCAGGATGCTTCCCCATGTGTTCTTAGGCTCCGTGGCTGGAAGCTTGCACTGGACTTGCTTATCTGGGCAAATATTAGCCATCTTCTTTAAATGTCACTCCAGGTGAGGGGTCTTGGTAAGATTCTTGCTCAGCTCTCTGCAGCAGAGTAGATACCAGCCTAAAACAAAAACAAAAACAAACAAACAAAAAAAAACCCCCAAAAAACCAAAACCAAAAACAAAAAAAGATCATGCCTTCCTGAAATAGCTTCATAAAGGTGCTGGCTGCCCATGGACCTGAGCTCAGTCCCTGGGATCCGGACTTGCTGTTCACTGCCGAGTCTAAGGATCTGAGTTCAATCCTTGGGATCCACTTGCAAAAGGATAAAACCTATTCTGTAAGTTGTCGCATGACTTCTACATGCACAAAGTGCTCACACAATAAAGAAAAGGAAGGGAAAAAAAAAGAAAAAGGAAAAAAAAAAGAAAAGCAAGAAGAACGGACGAGTTGAAAGGGGGAGTCAAGCTATAAAGAGGGCTCACCAGTTAAGAATGTGTGTTAGTCTTGCAGAGAACCTGAGTTCAGTTCCCAGCACCCATGTTAGGAGCCTCACAACTGCCCATAAACCAACTTTAAGGGTGTCTGGCACCTCTGCCCTCCACAGGTGCAAACCCACCCCCCCAGATACACAAATACACATAATTAAAAATAACAAAACAAAATTTTCAAAGAAGGCCAGGCAGTACACCAATGAAGGCCCTCGTTTGCTGATTTAGTATCTATGATGGTCTATAATGTAATAAGAAGCAGCATCTGATGTTGATTTGCCCTGGTTCTCAGTCCAGTATCCACATAAGGTATTTCACCACGGGCTCCCACTGCGAAGCCTGCCATGCCTCCCCGGACATGAGGGATTAAAACTGGAAGCTAAAAAATTCTCTTCTCTTTTTAAAAATTGCGGAGCTGGAGAGCTGGCTCACCAATTAAGATCACTGGCTGCTCTTCCAGGTTCAATTCCCAGTACCCGCCCAGAGCTCAAAACTGGAACTGTAAGTCCAGTTACAGGGGATCCAGTGCCCTATTCCGGTCTCCATGATACCAGGCCCACAAGTGGTGCACAGACAAACATGCAGGCAAAGCATTCATATGTATGCGGTATTTTTAAACTTTTTAATTTCAATTTAAGACAATGAATCGTTTCTATTTTGTCTAGGAGACGCCAAGGCAACAGAGGTAAAGCAAGTTCGCCCTTCTGTGCGAGGTGCGTAAACCTCGGACGTAAGAACGTGGACACCGTATTCTCTGCTTCCTTGCCTGCTTAGGTGCTGCAAACCTATATCTCTTGGGCAAACTTGGACTCGCACTGGATTGTCTCTGGGCTTCTAGTCAGTGGCACTCCATTTTCCCCTGCGTTTTGAATCCCAAATGTCATTCTCTATGTTCTTCCAGTGTGGTTTATGACTGCAGAAACAGTTTGTTCGTGGGGAAACCCTTTCTGAAATCCTAATGTTGAAAATAAAACACGTTGTAAAACTCATCAGTAGATTCAGCAAGACTCAATCTGGGTAATTATTTGCTAATTCTTTACTATGCTTTAAGCCCGTTCTGTTCGTGGGACTCCTAAGACTGAGAGCAGCACATGTCTGACTCTTCTGCCTGCTCTTGGGACTCTGGTTGCTTTGTCCAACCTCCATATGAGGGCTTTTGCCTTATTGTTTGTTTGTTTCATTTTGTTTGGCTGTGGTCTCTTGGAAGCCTGCTCTTTCCTGAAAAGGAAATGAAGGGGGCGTGGATCTGGGGAAGAGGGGGAGGTGGAGGGAGGGGAAATCGTGGTCGGGATGAATTCTGCAAGAAAAGAAATTAATTTAAAAAAAATGTTAAGAATTTAAAAAAAAAACTTTTCAAGACAAGACAAACACAACTGTTGCTGTGTTAACCAACCTTCAGAGTATTGTCATGAGGCACAGTGGCTGGCGTCGGCGTGGTTATCAGTAGGCAGTGATATCTGCTTCACCTGTGCCCTGATAGTCCCATATGCACTGTGGGGAGACGAGGCCAGCAAATTAGTCATCGTTGACTTCTTACAACAGGAGATCCCGTGTCAACTACGAAACCTGCTTGCCGTCTGTGAAAGTGACTCTTCATTCCCTTTTAAGTCCTGGCCAGGTCAGGCATCCTTAGTGAACCCTGGTCTAGAGTCTTTAAGTGCATTCCTGCCTGGGGGAGGGGGAAGGGGGAGGGGGGAGGGCAAGCTCTGCAGACAAACAAGTCTGTCCTTGAGGCCTGGTTCCACAGCTGTTACTTGTGAAGAAATGAATCTCTAAGAGGCCATGAACAAAATATAATGTGTTACGTGTCCAACCAAAGTGAGGAGATGTTGGGTGGCCACAGCATATGCAGTTCAAACGCTAGACTTGGTGCCCCGCTTTCAGAATCTTCTGAAGCACCATTTTGGTGCTGAGCTTTCTCTCTCTCTCTCTCTCTCTCTCTCTCTCTCTCTCTCTCTCTCTCTCTCTCTCTCTCTCTCACACACACACACACACACACACACACATGCCTGTCCCTTCTGTCCTACCTGCAAAGGGATTTATTTACCTTTTAGGGGAGAGAGCCAGAGGCTGACTTCAATAAATTTCATGAGACAAAGCCAAATAAGTTGGGAGATGCCTGGTTTTTTTTTTTTGTTTGTTTTTTGTTTGTTTGTTTGTTTGTTTTTAAATAGGATCCCCAGAACCCTGTCTCACTGTATGCAGGCTCTGAGCCAGCCAGAGGCTCTTAGAACTGGTCTGATGTCTGGGTGGTACCCACCTCATAAAGACACAGTAGCTGCTTACCCAGCCATATTCACTTTTTTTAACCTCCTTACACATGGCTACCACCTCCAAATAGCACCCCCACTGCACCCCCTCACTTAGAGTTCTTAAGAGAAGTAGAAACAGTAGAGTGTAGGTTTGTACATGTGAACGTATATGACATATGTTTGTATACGTGTATGTGTTTGTGTGTGAGAAGGCGATGGGAGGGGATTAAAGCATCATTCATGCAGTTGTGGCAGAGGTTGGCAGTTTTAAAATCTGCCAGGGTCCCAAGTCAAAAGAAGTCTATGGGCAGGGACTTTGGAAGTCCGTCTTTTAATATTAAGTCCTTCAACGGATTCAATGAGGCCCTGCTTTATGGAGGGTAAGCTGCCCACTCTGGGTATGCTGTTTTAAATGTTAAGTCGTTTTTACCTAGAGGCTCCGGGGTTGGAGGCGGGAGCTGACCAATCTGAGACAAATAGATGGATTTAGAAGTCAGATCTGCTGGCCCCACGTTCTCTGTGTGGAGCACGGTGCCCGGATGCTGTCAGCTAGGCAACACAATAGAACCGCAGGCTATCTCCTCACTCTGTGGCCGTGAGACCTGCCTGCCTCTTCCTGCCTTCACGCTATTGGCGCTGATGCTTCAGTTCTATACTATATCCATCCAGTACAACCACACTGACCAGATGGATGGGGAGGGGTGAGGGTGGGGTGGGTGGTACTGTGATTATCAAGAGGCAGATCCTCAGGCTCTGGGGGAGTGGTTCCCAGTGCCAGCACCAAGGTCCACCGGAAGTCATCCCAACCTTCACCCCTGAATTGCCAGATCTAAGAAACAGTAGAGCTCTGGGAGCCTGGGCCTCTTGGTTGCTGCTAGGAAAAGTACCTGTGCAGCCGCCTCTACTACATCAACGAATCTTGCAGTGTCTCAAAGAGGTCTGTGCCCATCAGGAGGTCCTGAGAGCTGACCCGTGCCAGGACATGTTCCCCAAATGTGGCGCCATGTCCAGAGCAGCCTGTTTCAATCTGTGGCCGCCTTCTGCACCAGGAGCAGCTAGGGCCAGCAGGATCAGTGCCTCGAACTTTTGTGCTTTCTCCCTTTTATCCTAGACAGCTGTGGGCTAAAGCCCCAGGGGCGTGGTCAGAGACATCTCTGGCTGCATCCCTGACTGCTCAACCGCTGCTCCCGGCTTGGGGACCACGTGAGGGTTTTGTCTGAGGACAGACCTCCTTTTTCAGTCCTCTAAGGAACTGTATCTCTCACCCCTGCTGATCATCGTGGATTTCCTACAACCCACAGGCATGGGCCACTTTTTGTTTTTATACAAGATTAAAAAGGTTTTTACAAAACCAAAACAAAACACCACCTCCATAGCGGTCAAGGCGATACTTAATAGGTAAGTGCCTGCCCAAGAAGGATACAGATTTGAATTCAGATCCCTAGCACCTGTGTAAAAATAGGGCGGGGCCTGTGTCTCTAACCCTGGTCATGCAGAGGAGACAGGCAAACGCAAGGTCCAACAATCCAGTCAGTCCCTCCAGGTTCAGTGAGGGATCCCGTCTCAGAAAATAAGGTGTCATGCTGGTAAGATAGTTGAGTGACTAAAACATTTGCCAGCGTTCCTGACAGCCTGAGTTTGATCCTCAAGACCCTAAAGGTGGAAAGAAAAGAACCATGCGTGTGCACACACATATATAGGCACACATAAGTAATAAGTAAATAACCAGGACCTTTGCATATAACACATATGCCAAAATTAAAATAACTTCTCTGTTATACCTCAGGGGAGAAAAAGACTCAGAGACTACGTTTTAGAAATGAAAACATATATTACTATTAGATAATACGTCTGAGTGCTACGCCCTGGGTAGGTCATCACACAAAAATAACCAACTCAGCATTCTTCCCTTTTCTTTCAACAGAAGCCTCCTGGCATTGCTTTCGGCACAGTAAACAGGAGAAACAGGTTTCTCTGTATAGGTTGATTCTGGAACCTTGAAAACCAGGGTAGTGATGTATATTGACTTTTATGCTCTAGCTATGGGGCCCCTCACCTAAGCCTGGGTGACTTTCTGTGATCAGGAATGGGGGCTATGCTGTACTAATGGGAATTGGTACCCTTAGTGTTCAGCTGATCATAGCTAATGCCTATGTCTCTCTTGTCGGGTGAGAGCCTCCAGGGAGAGTCTGGATGACAGGGCCCTTCCTGATTTCCCATGCATTAGAATTTTTTAAAAAGGGAGAAAATATGTGAATGCCCAGGAAAAATCCATTGTCGCACATATAGTTATGCATCATACACAGGGCAGAAGGTTTGTAGAGGATAAGGCAATTCCATGTTAGTGGAGGCCAGGGGCTTCTGCTCTGTAGTAGTGACGTAACATCTACTCGTGGGTAAATGGCTCATTTCTCTTCAAAAACAACACTAAGTACTAATTTTGGGGTGCAATGTAATAAGCACAATGAAAAATAAAATTAAAAATTTAAATCTTCTATAAATATATTGTGTTTACCAAATACATGTTTTGAAATATGAATATATAAACATGTATAGACATATATGCATATGTG
Source organism: Arvicanthis niloticus (assembly GCF_011762505.2). Lineage (NCBI taxonomy): Eukaryota > Metazoa > Chordata > Mammalia > Rodentia > Muridae > Arvicanthis > Arvicanthis niloticus. The sequence goes on from NC_133435.1 coordinate 21,555,958, forward strand.
TACATATGTGTATATATGTGTATGTGTTTGTGTGTTTTGAGACAGTGTTTCTCTGTGTAGCTCCGGCTGTCCTGGAAGTCACCTTATAGACCAGGTTGGCCTCAAACGCAGAGATTTACCTGCCTCTGCCTTCTGTGTGCTGGGATTAAAGGCATGTGCTACCACCACCTAGCTTAAATATGAATTTTAAATTCAATTTTAAATTGAATTAATGTTTAAATATCACTGACAGGTTTAATTTTTATAGCATATTGAAAAGCTATATTTGGTTTACAGCATAGCATAATAGTGTAAAATAAAATTATGAGTTATTATTATGATATTTCTCTTTGTTGACATGTGAGGAAAAAAATAACATTTTAAAATCAATCTGTTTGTCTCCATCCAAGATAAAAAGAATGGAAGATAATAATGAACCATTGGGAGTGGGGACAGATGGGCTGGAGAGATGGCTCAGTGGGTTAAGATCACTGTCTGCTTTTCCAGAGGTCATGAGTTCAATTCCAGCAACCACATGGTAGTTCACAACCATCTATAATTGGATCTGATGCCATCCTCTTCTGGTGTGTCAGTGACAGGATGCTCATATACATTAAATAAATAAAATAAATCTTAAAAAAAATAAAGGCGTGGGGCCAGAGCTTCCTGTTTCTCCAAGCAGGGGACTGAACATGACTGGTTGGTTTGCCAGTTGCTTCCTGTCATGAAGATGAACCAGGAAACAGACTCCTCAAGTGGAGAAAAGGTTGTAGGGTCTGTTGGCTCACAAGGACAGGGGATCTGTTTTGCTCACTGTAATACCTCTTTGATTTGTGAAGTCAGAGCAGCTTATACAGGAGACCCAAAGAGTTCAGAGCTATACAAATGGCCATACACATAGGGTGAAAAGATTTGAAATACAGCCATGCAAATAAAAATTACAGGTTTATTTTTTGTTTTGTTTTTTGTTTTGTTTTGTTTTGTTTTTGAGACAGGGTTTCTCTGTGTAGCCCTGCCTGTCCTGAAACTCACTCTGTAGACCAGGCTGGCCTTGAACTCAGAAATCCACCTGCCTCTGCCTCCCAAGTGCTGGGATTAAAGGCGTGTGCCACCACTGCCCGGCAAATTACAGGTTTAACAGTCTGCTCTGTGGGTGAGCCCTGAGGGAAACCATCATCACCAAGTGTTGGGGTTGGGACTGGAAAAATGATGTCACATGTTTTTCAGGGACCCTGGAATCCCTACTATGTGGAGAAATGTATTTACCTTTTGTGATTGTTTTGTGTGTGTGTTTCTCTGTGTGTGTTTGTGTGTCTGTGTGTGTATCTCTCTGTGTGTCTTTGTATGTGTCCCTGTGTGTTTCTGTATGTGTCTGAGTGTATATGTTTCTGTGCTTGTGTCTGTCTATGTGTCTCTGTGTCTGTGTGTGTGTCTCTCTCTCTCTCTCTCTCTCTCTCTCTCTCTCTCTCTCTCTCTGTGTGTGTGTGTGTGTGTGTGTGTGTATGTGCTTTCTTCTTTCATCTACTATCTTTTCTCTGTGATGCCCTGGACCATGAGAGGCTATTTTTCATTTGGAAGGCCTTATCTACATTCCTTGTATGCTGCATTAAACCACAATAAATATTACAAGACTAGTTTGGCTTATGAGGTCATGGGATGCCCACGAGGTCTTCTAGGATTCTAGCCTGTCTCCTTGCTGAGAAGTTCAGGGATTACAAAAAGTCTCTGGCAAGTATTTTTCCTCCAGTGTGAATTACAGTCTCTAAATACAAAAACCCAAGTAAGGTTTATTGATAGTCTGTGGTCAGATTCTCCCTGGAGATTCTGATGGCGTCAGGTCTCCAGGTAGCAGGGCTACTTTAAGGTTCATGGCCTTGTGCAGCCATGATCCTAGAGATGTTCCTTATGTTGACACACCTGCTATCTGCCCTAGATTGTGGAGATGTCAGTGTGGTCCTCCTAAGTCAACAACTACAACAATGTAAGCACCATAACAGCAGTTTTGAGGTGTTTACTATGAATCCTGCCCTGCTGTAAACACTTCATGTTCGCTAGCTATGTAAATCTTCCTCATAACCAAATACAGTGGGGTCTCTGTGTCTCCAGCCCTGCAGATGCAGAAGGAGCTCCGCCAGGATGACAGTCACTAGGGATCACCTCTGTTGAACACCACATAGTGTCTGTTTGCTGTTAAGAGTTCTATAGTCTATTCTGTTGTTCTTACTGTTGCTTTGAGATGGGGACTCACAGGGTCTCACTTCCTGCTTCAGTCAGGTGCCAGGATTACAGGTGTGCACCGCCATATCTGACCTAGGTGTCTTCATTACTTCATTATAATATTTTGCCATTTTTCTATAGTGTATGGAGGGATGTTTGTCCTTGTCCCTCTGAAGGTTGGTCTAAGTGACTGGACAATAGGCAAGTTAAAGGGGATGGAATTCAGGCCTCCTGATGTGCAAAGGGAGTAATATCCTGGCATGGGGGCATCCTGGAAGTATAACAGCTCCCTGAACCATTGAGCCTCTGTAGCTCACATCTGACTTTTCCTATGGGGAACAGAAGATCAGGAATGTGAACAATTTTTAGGGAAATAGTAAAAACTATTATGAAGGGAACTCAGTGGGCTTGGAGAAGACACAGATAATGGAGACAGAGTCCATTGTGCTTATGAAATGATGGGTTATAAGTGACTCTGTATGGATGTCATAGAGGACACTATTCGGGTCTGTTGGCAAGCTTGAGTCTGACTGTGCACGAGTCCAGAGTCTCTGACTAAGGGGTTTCAGTGAGAGAGCTGGAGGTGACTGTGGATCTCCATGGACTGATGTGGCTGGGAATTCTGGGAAGTTTGAAGAAGGACCCTTCCTTGCCATGGCACAGTGATGTCAGAGGGAGTGGAATTTGGAGGTTGGCTCTAACAGCTTTTAGCACGATAGAGCTCTGGTTACCATCTTTGAGCCTCAGCCTATAGTGGGCTGCTGCGGCCTTGACCTGGAATCCTGGTCGGCTGCTGTGGAACTGACCTGGAATCCTGATCGGCTGCTGTGGAACTGACCTGGAATCCTGGTGGGCTGCTGTGGAACTGACCTGGAATCCTGGTGGGCTGCTGTGGAACTGACCTGGAATCCTGGTCGGCTGTTGTGATCTGGAATCCTGAGATTGAAGCTTGGGCTCCGGTTCTCACTCCTACACGGTCTATCCTCATAGTCTCCACATATTAGACCTCGACTGCCCTGTGCCGTTTTCAGGGCCCACAAGTTAACTTTTACAATTGTTACTGGGAACTCTGTCAGTGTTGTTGAATGGACCCATTTATTTTCACTACGAGAATGGACTTTAACTTTAGTAGGAGCCATATAGGTAAGCTTTGAGAGAAATAATCTGAACATAAGGAATTTAACACTTTAAAACAATTTACCATGAAAATGTTCTGTTTGTAATGGTGGTGTACACTAAAGGGGCCATGGCAGGACACACGGAGCTCCTTGCTTCCTCCTGAGATGTTCCACATCCCTCTGGGTGGAGACCCTTGTGTTCCTTCTTAAAAGTGGCTCAAGCTCAGGTGGTTAAATGATTTGCCCAAGAAGAGCCAGGAAATACTGAGCTGAGATTCCAGTCACTTACTTGTAACTACTTCCCATGTGAGTTTCTGTTTCCAAGGCGAGGAGTCTGCTGCTCTGTCTGGATGGCCAGCCGCTGGCCAAGGATGTCCTTTCTGTTGAGAGAAGTCCTGACACTCTTCAAGAATGTTCTTTTGCTTTTTTTAACCCTTTTATGCTTCCCAGTAAACACATATGTACAGTGTGGACCATATGGCAGTTGAAGAGCTAGTCTGCCCATGGTTAACACGGTGGTGATGTTGGCTGTATTTTCATCCAGTTCTCTTGATCACCAGAGCATCGGCAGGTCTAGTTTTCTATTATTAGCTCCAGCTGGGGTACATTCCATATCATTTTAAAATCACTGGACATCTACAGCTCAAGTGCAGGAACATAGGCTATTTCTAATTGCTGAGATACTATTTGCTGCTCCCCCCCCAAAAAAAAAACCCACTGTCCCTGGGCTAGTGAGATGGCTCATTAAATCAAGGTGCTTGCTGCTAAGCCCAGCTGCCTGAGTTTGATACAGGACCCATATGGTAGGACAGAACCAACCCCCTGAAAGCTGCCCTCTGACCTCTGTCTGTGTGCTGTGGCATGTGCACACCTATCCAACAACCCCCAACAAAAGCAAATGAGTGTAATGAACCTAGATTAGACTTAACACTGGAAAGCCGCAGGTCAGACAGTCTTTTCAGTCAAGCGTTCACCCTCTGAGAATATCAGGGAATCTTAGGGTTGGGAGTGTAACTGAGAGAGAGAGAGAGAGAGAGAGAGAGAGAGAGAGAGAGAGAGAGAGAGAGAGAGAATATATCAGGGAACTTTTAACATGTAATTATGGAAGTTTTGCAGGCTATCCAAAGGTAGAGACAATGATTTGAACATCACCACAGTTATTCTACTGCTTTATTGTTACTTGTGTCAGTGACGGGCCAAATTTGTACAAAGCTCCTTTTATGGGTGACCCTTTGTCATGGATGACAGACTCATGACACACTTGACATGGGGTCAAGAGACTCTGCAAGCTCAGCGCGCAGTGCTCAGGTGGACCACACAGGTAGAACCCACCCCTTGCTGTATCTTGAATTTGCTCTCACTATTTGGATCCCATTCTCCGGCAAATTATTTTCATGGGCAACAACAATGACTATCACTAATCCTAGGCTCACACCCTACCAGGTCATCAACATAACCCAGTTGGGTTCACGGCTCAGCCTTAGATTATGAACCGGTTTAGTCCTGTCTATGTCACTTAAAAGGAGATAAGGTGTACCAGGAAGAATAGCAAGAAAACCCAACCAAACCCAAGCCAAAACAAAAACAGTGGAAAGCACACCAAAGGAACTTGTAACAACAACAGGAGTGTCCGAAGCCAACCGTGTGTAAAGGGATGGAGGGGCCAGCCTTCCGGGTCTCTTTCGTTGCTCGGATTTGTTTTGCAATAGGCACATTTATAGTGACTGGAGAGACAGTCAGCTCTGGCTCAAATCCAGCTTCTACAGGGCAGGTCATTATCCACTCTAACTTCCGTTCCAGGGCACCTGAGGCCCTCTACTGGCCTCCACAGGTACCAAGCATGCAAGTGGTGCACAGACATGCATGCAAGGAAAGACACATAAAAATAACAGTAATAATAATAACGGTGATGGTGTATAATACAAATATTGAAAACCAAAAACACCAAGAATTTTAAATATTACTTTAAGTCATTAAAACTGGTCTAGAAGTTTTACCTACTAAATAAACTGAGCACTGTTCTAAAAGCTGAAGACAACTTCGGCAAATAAAGCAGACAATAAAACATTTAAAAAAAAGGCTGGGAAGAAACAACACACTTATTATTTGCAACAATAGGAATTCAAGAGATTCGGCCAAGAAATTGCTAATACTAAGACTTACAGATGGTAGTAATGAGACCCGTGCCAGATAAATCCACACACACAACAATAGCTCTCTTGGTAGCAGGAGCAATATTGTTAAAACACATGATGGAATAAACAGAATGATTTGGTAGAAGAATGCCTTCAGCTTAAAAACCCAGAGCGGCTGGTCTTGATTATTCTTCCTTGCCTGACACCATGTCTAGCTGTATTCGGTGGTAGACTTGGGCTTTTCTCTTCTTTTAGTAACATCAGCTGGATTTAGGGAAGCCTGTGATACAGATTGGCTCAGCTGAATTGGTCCCTCCAGGAATTTGGGGTAAATAAGGTGACATGAAGCTGTGAAACTGACCCTGGCATCCATAGGTATCCTGTTCCTGCTGGTCAAGCCTGAGGCCACCAGAGTTCAGACATTCTCCTTGTCTAGTTGCCTGTTCTGTTTTGGGTCTACTTTTGTGTAAGTCTGATGGAGCCAGTGTCCGGTCTAAAGAGCTTTTATTGCTACTTAAGGTGATCTTTTACTCAACCTGTCACGACAACTCAAATTCCAACTGAATAAATAGGCCAGAGACCGAATCCAGGTAAAGTAAATGGGTTTGGTGTGTACTAAAAAATGCACCATTGAATACACGGGGAAAGGACAGAATGTAGCAGAAAAACTGCAATTCTGGAAAAAAAAAACAGTCTGCATAATATCACATACTAAATTAAATAAACCCCATGCCAGGTATGGAGCCTCGTAGCTGTAATTCCAGCACTTGGGCTCTGAAATAGAAGGCTCACCATGAGTTCAAGGCCAGCCAGAACATCATATGCATTTCTAGAACAGCCCAGGTTACCAAAGCTCCACCCCTAAAGCTAAAATGGGGCCAAGGGCATGGGAGGATGGTTCCGTGGGTAAAGTGCTTGCCTTACAAAACTGAGGACCTGAGCTTAGATCTCTAGCATCCATAAAAAAGCTGGACATTGTGGTGCATGTCCCCAGCTCAGGTAGGGTGGAGGATGGGTGTAGCATGGGGAAGGGACCGAGACAGGTGCATCCTGGGAGCTCAGCAGAAAAGGCAAGCTCCAGGTTCAGTGAGAGACCCTGTCTTAAGAACTAAAGAGTAATCTTTGAAGATTCTAATAGCAACCTCTAGCCTTCTCCACATGTACACACATAGATGAACACATATATGTGCACATCGCACTCACACACACACACACACACACCACATACAAGAAAGAAGAAAAGAAAATTCCAAGTGGATTAAAGTATTCATCATCATCGTCATCGTCATCATCATCTTACTTACTGTTACTTTGCCATAAATGAGACCCATGACCAAGACAACTTATAAAAGAAACCATTAAATGGGGGTGGGAGGGTTACAGTTTCAGAGGGGGGAATCCAAGACCATCATGGTGGGAAAGCATGGTGACAGGCAGACAGGCATGGCACTGGAGCAGTAGATGAGAGCTTATCTCTGATCCTCAAGGTAAAGGCAGAGAGAGGGGGAGGAAGCCTGGGCCTGACATGACAGGGGCCTTTTGAAACCTCAAAACACACCCTGAGTGTCATGCCTCCTCCAACAAGACCATACTCCTATTCCTTCCCAAACAGTTCCACCAACTAGGGACCAAGCATTCAAATAGATGAGCCTATGGGGGCTGTTCTCACTCAGACCACCATGATGATTATTACTGTAGTATTGCTGTAGTAATAATCATTACTGTAGTATCTGCAGCATCAGGAATTGAACCAGGAGCCTTATGCATACTGACCAGCATTGTTTAGTGGGGGAACCTGTAATCCATTCCTCTGGGGCTACATGAGTTTCCTGACAAAGGCCTGCTGTGCCTTCTAACTTCTTCAAGTCTGAGATATGCCTGTGAATAGACAGCATCTTAATTTTAGTTTAATTTTATTCTGTGGTGCTTGGGATCAAATCTAGGCCTTTGCACATGCTAGGCAAGCATGCTAGCTAGCACTGAGTCACCTCCTGTACTTAATCGATCAGTTTTAGGCAGAATGTTGTCATTTTTCTTCTAACTTGCAACTCAATTTGTGTGTGTGTGTGTGTGTGTGTGTGTGTGTGCCTAATTCTACCTTTCTTTCTGTTTTCACCTATCTCTATTATTTTTTAAATTTTATTTTATTTATTTATTTATTTATTATTTATTTTTTTTTTTTTGGTGGTACATGGGAGAACATTTGCCACATTGCAAGAATGGAGGTCAGAAGCCAACGGTGGGAGTCAGTTTTTTCCCCCCACCTTGTAGCTGGGGATTGAACTCACAGGTTGTCAGGTTTGATGGCAAGCACCTATACCCACTGAGCCATCTTACTGGTTTACCTAGCCTATTGTATTCTTGAGAAGCTGCAATAGCAAAGGCGTGTGTGTGTGTGTGTGTGTGTGTGTGTGTGTGTGTGTTAATCCTTTAAGTTTTAAAAAGATCAGAAACCAAACACAGAGAAAGAAAACCTACCCTTTCTCCAAGCATAAAGAAAAAGAATGAGCACTGAAGGTTTAGAGCCCTTTGAAACCTGAAGAGATTATTTCTAAACAAACCGCATGGTTACCGGCTAAATACCACTCTGACATAAAGTGTCAGGAAAGCAGAAAAGTACCTGTGGGGTGACCCTAGGAAAGGTTGTTTTGAGTGCTTTGTTGAAATGAAAACCAGCTTTGAGGTTTGAAAGAAAGGCAGGACGAGAGAAGCTGGATCTTGAACTGACAACTGTTTCTGCTAAGCCCAGATGGGGAGCATGCGCAGCTGTCTGAATGGCTGTGGTGCTCCTCCCACAGGGCACCAGGGTCCAAGAGGAGTTGGAGGAAGATGTGTCTGAGTGATGGAAGGGCGCCTTGCCTTAAGCCGCTTGGTAACTTCTTAGGTAAATCATATTGTAGTGCCAGGGAAGTGTTAACCATTCCCCCAAAACAGATAGGAGCCGATCTGATGCCCTGCAGGGTCCTTATTTTGTGCGAGCTAGCTCGGGACCCTCAGTTCACTGCCCACAAGCAGGACCTGTTTTTAGTGGAGAGTGGAGCTCTGAACATCTATGGGGCAATCTATCTATTGCTGCTTTATAGAAAGCAGCAAGCAGGGGGCAGGGGCGAGTGTGCAAGCATCGAACTGGAAAGCTACTATGGCCTTTAGCATAATTGGCTGCCGCTGGGAATCAAATTGTAAACTTAATTTCTATTCCCTCTGCATTGGTGGCTGGTAAGCAGGGAGTGGGCTTGTAACCTGTGGGTGCAGATCTGTGAGATGCTGGTCTGGTTGGGGTTATAACCTGGAAACTGGAACTAGGTTAGGGTTCTGTTGGGGGGTAACTTGGAAACTAATGCTGGGTACCAGCCTGTTAGTTTACCTGAGTTCAAACTTAGGTCAGGTTCTCTAAAATGGAGTCTGAATTTAAAAAGATTTGGCCTCTCAATATTTATGTGGTTCTTCAGAGGATTTGGCACCTACGGTTTCCAGACTCACCAGGAAATAGATTAAATAATTTCCTTGTGTGTGTTGAAAATAGTCACACCATGTTACACAGATCTTGAAAGTTGGTGTGAAACTTTATTTCAGTGTTAAGAGGTGCACATGTCAGTTTTTTAGAGAGTAAATAACCTGGGGGTGCAGAGGAAAGGGTGAAGTCCAGAGTGAACGTGTGTTGCTCGTCACAGACCCCAGTGCCCTCACACAAAGCCTTCCCTCTGTGAGGCAGAGAGGGATGGCAAAGCCTTCCTCTGGTCTTATTGACAGAGTGTGTACACAATTTCCACTGTAGCTTTCTCCCCCTGGATGATTATGGCCTGAAAACTCTTATAGAAACGATGCCTACAGAGATTAGCCAATCCCTGCTGCCTTGTTCAGCTGTGAGCAGTAACCCCTCCTCCTCATTCAGCTGTGTATACTAACCCACTTACGTGTTATCTGCCTATAATAATCCCACCTTGTTGCAGGATATTTGATCACACTGAGAACCCCAAGATTGTGTTACTTACTGAAAAACCCTGTTTTCAGTTGTGGCGTGGCTCAGCCTTAGCCTACAATCCCTCTGGCTGGAACACAGACACGTCCTTAATACACACAATGAAGATACATCCCAAACCATGAAGATAATGCTAGTTTGTACAAGGAAGCACCCATGTTTGAAAGTGATGAATCAGAGAAAGATTTGACAGAACAGGCTATGCCCAACTCTTAGGAGGAGAGAGAGGAAAGGGACGCTACGTAAGAGAGAGCCTGCAGAGAGACAGGAGGAGGCAGTTTTACCAGAAGAGTTTTACAGAGACAGATTAAAAAGAGAATTGGCCAGAGAATGAGGATCCAGAAGATTAGAACAGATTGCTAAAGTTAGTTTGAGGCCACGCTGAGCAATTCAGAGGCTGAGAGAGAAGCCAGATTGAATCAGTCAGCTTTGAGGAGGTTGAGCCAGAACAGCTGAGTTGACCAGCCAGCCAGAGCTCAGAAAGAACTAGGAAGGGGTGAGCTTATTCAGCAGTAAGTCTGAGAGATTGAAATCATTCTAGGCCTAGATGGGATTGAATGGCAGCTAGAAGCTTCCAGGACTAGGCCTAGATTAGCAGATGGAAGCAGTAAGCCTCAGAGGCTACAATTACATCAGGAGAATAAAAATTATTTTGTACTGCTTCCTTGCTTATCTGTATATAATAACTCTGCCTTCTTGTTCAGCTGTAAGCAGTAACCCTTAATTATCTGTACTCAGTAACTCCTATTCCTTGTTCAGATGTATATAATAGCCCCGCCTCCTCTATAATCTGTATATAATAGCCCCGCCTCCTTGTTCAGCTGTATGTGATAAGCATGCTGTGCTTCTTGGGTGCTTCAGCTTTCCTGTCAGTCCGTCAGAGAGCATGAGTCCACACAATCCCAGCTTTTCTGCCCACTGACAAATGTGTATGTCTGTCTTTTCTTCATTGTCTTATTGCCTCTAATGAGACCTCGGCCATGCAAGGACTTGGAACAGCTCTGTGACTTATCACCCTTCTCACTACCGAGAGCTGTGGCCGATGCTGTGATAGTTACATAAAGTAGCAGCAGGGCGGAGTTACAAACATGATGGTGATGATGATGGCGATGGTGGTGGTGAAGATGTTGATGGTGGTGGTGGTGATGACTGTGGTGATGATGATATGCTGTAGCAATAATAATGAAAAGAACAGAAGGCTCCAGTGTGGCTCAGTGGTAGAGTGCTTGCCCAGCTTGTATGAGACAGTGGGCTCATGACCCTGCACAATAAAACAAATAAGTGCACAATATGGTGGTATTTAATAGAGGTTTGGGGTTTTATCACAGATTTTTAAAAAAAGTTTATTTACTTATTTTATGCACATGGGTACACTGTAGCTGTCTTCAGACACACCAGAAGAGGGCATCGGATCCCATTCCAGATGGTTGTGAGCCACCATGTGGTTGCTGGGATTTGAACTCAGGACCTCTAGAAGAGCAGTCAGTGATTTTAACTGCTGAGCCATCTCTCCAGCCCCATGGGTGTTTTCTTACCTATCCTTTTACACTCTTCAGCTTAGAAAAATGTTCAGGCTTCAGAAAGACTACAGGAACATTGCACTGATGCTGTGTGCCACACTCTGCTCTCAGGACCTGCCCTTGTGCTTCGGTGTCGTGTGCACTCACTCTCAGGACCTGCCCTTGTGCTTCAGTATGTGTGCACTCACTTCACTCTTCTTAATGAACCAACTTCAGAGGGTGGGGACAGAGGCCTTCCAGCCCACGAACTCTGTTGTGTACAGGATCATATCCTTTTCTGGACTCTTTGTGCAAATGGTCAAATTCAGGGGGTTTACCATGCTGCCAGCTCTCTACGTACTCCAAGTAGAACACAGAATACAACTACCTAGAAGCATGTGCCCAATTCAGTGGCTTCTTCTCTTCCCTTCATCTGTTACAGCTTATCTTTGCTTTTTATTTTAGTGATTTCTTCAACTATTTGGCTCCATAACTTCTCAAGTGTTCTTTAAAGTTAAATACCTCTCTCTCCCTCACCCTCCCGCCACTCCGTGTGCCTGTGCTTGATGACCTGTTTGTGGGTGTGAGCACAGACTTGTGCATGCCACAGCACACTGGCTGAGGGTGGAGAACCACCTTGAGTGTCAGCCCTCACCTTGTTTCAGATGGGGACTCCTCCTCCTACCCACTTTCCCTATACTAGGCCCAAGAGATTCTCTTGTCTCTGCCTTCCATCTTACTGGGGTTCTGGGAGCCACTGCAGTCTTTTCAAGGGTTCTGGGGTTCTGATTTCAGGTCCTTGGACTTGTGTAGCAAGTGCTTCACTCAGTCAGTCATCTCCCCAGCCCACATGATGAACATATGCATTGGGAAGAACATATGCAGTCAGAATCCTGAGATTCCAACCGACCGGCTGCCACAGGTTGGCAGGAGTCATTTGCTTTCTCTCGATTGCTTTTCTCTTTGTTGAAATGGTTGGAGTCTGATGTCTTTCCTGACTCGATGAGAAAGGGAATGTGAAGTTACTTCAGAATTGCAAAACAATTTCTGTTAGTTTTGCTAACTAACAGAATTTAGTATTTAAGCAATGCTACAAAATTCTAAGTGTCATTATTTGTGTGCATTTTCTTCCTCAGAAAGAACATCATTGGGCTGGAGAGATGGCTCAGAGGTTAAGAGCAATGACTGCTCTTCCAGAGGACCCGAGTTCAATTCCAAGCAACCACATGGTGGCTCACAACCATCTGTAATGGGATCTGATGCCCTCTTCTGGCATGCAGTATACATGCAGATAGAGCATTCATATACATTAAATAAATAAATCAAAAAAAAAAAAAAAAGAATATTGTTGCCTGCCATCCCAGCACTCAGGAGGCTGAGGCAGGAGGATCATGAGATTGTAGCTAGTCTGGGCTACCTAGCTAGCCTGCCACTAGAAAACCACAGACACACAAAAACCATTCATCTTCCCTTCACTTGCCTGTCTCTCTTTTCAGGAGCAAGGATCTGGAGTATGCCATGGCTAAAAGCACCTGTGCTCACTTGGGCCTGTAGGTGCCTGGTGTATTGCAGAAGACAGAAGGAGGCATGGTCATATGCCGTGACTCTTGTTCAGAGCAATTTTCTCCTACAGTCACCTGGAATTCTAGGACGAGTTGGATGGGCAAGCATCTTGTACAAGAGTTGACAATGTGCCCTGGCAGCTGCGACTTTCTTACTGTGCTTTCAGTAATCTCTAGACAATGATCAACCAGACCACAGTTTAACCAAGGCTGGTCAATGGCTCCTGCTTCCTCTGATTCGTTTTCCTTCCCTGGATAATTTGGGGGCTCTTGACAGCGCCTCTGAATAACGCTGACAGAAGCAGCTGCCCTTCCTTCCTGCTGTGCTTTCACTGACTAAACATCCTTTCCTGCTTTTCAGTTACTTTTTCTGGACACTCAAACACACACACACGCACACACACACACACACACACACACACATACACACTTGCTTGCATGCATATTCGTATGCACATCCCACAGGAACACACCTCTTGTACCTTGGAATGCTTCATAATAACAATGGTGATGTAAGAAGAGGGAGAATATCCTGGAGGAACCCTCTCTTCAGTGGCCTAGCTCATCACAGACGGGATTGCAGCATCATCCCTGGCTGTTCTGAGGAGTGGTAAGACATAAAATCATTATGACAGAGAGGTAGGAGGGACTCAGTGGCAATCAGCTTCTAGGGAGTTAGAAGGGATCAAAGATCTCAGATCCTTGGGTGTGAAAAAGTAACACATACTTCTGCTGTGATGTGGACCTCAGCACAGGCCCAGAAACAAAGCGGAGAGTGACCTTGGGCTGGCGCCTCAGAAGCACCAGAGAGCACAAGGTTTTCTACCTTTCCTCGGGTATTTTGTCGCAACGACAACAAACCAACTCACACCCCCTGCTTTATCCTGTCGCTTTATGATCTGTGCACCCTGTATTTCTGTGACCTGTTTATAATGTTATTTTCTTTCAGACTTTAACAGGTACCATCTTAACCAGTTCAAGTGCAGTGTGTAGTGGTGGTCAAAGTTTCCAATTCACCGCCACTGCTGACTGCCACTGCTGACTGCTAGGCTCTTCAGACCCCACATGCCCACACATGCACTTTCTGAGCCATTTAAAGGAAAATGACCTCTCTTATTGCCCCTGTGTACTTCAGTGCATGTATGTTTCTCTCTCTCTCTCTCTCTCTCTCTCTCTCTCTCTCTCTCTCTCTCTCTCTCTGTGTGTGTGTGTGTGTGTGTATGTGTATTACCAGTAATCTAGCCCAGTAAATTTACACCGTGCCATACTCTGTGAAACTGCTCATTCAGATTTCAGTTTTGTCATTTCTTCTAAAAAATAAACTTTTGGCCATTTTATCCCTCCAGGACAGAATCAGGAGAGAAATGTGTATTGCATTTAGTTATCAAATGCTTACGCCCTTAATTTGCATTTTCCAAATTAATTAATTAATTAATTAACATGATTTGGACAGGTTTTGGGGTTCATTATGTTTTTGTATGGCCTGGAGCTTGAACCCTAAACCTTGTGTTTTAGGCTCGTGATCTACTGTTGAACTTCATCTCTGACCCTGAATGGATCGTGCCGAAGATTACTGTCCCCTCTTTCAACGTGACAGGGCACTCGTTACCCTAGCATTTCTGGTTGTCCTTGTGGTCAATCTGAATTATGAGGAGGGTCATATAATGTGTGGAGACTCTCCCAAAGCTGCACCTGGAGTCATACCAGAGCCATCTACTCCTTGGCCAAGTCAGCTGAGCTCAGCAGATCAAGAACTAACCTAGCTTCTCCCTGTGGGATTACATATTACTTTTGCTCCCCTTGAAACTATGACGTAGAATATGGGAAGACACCAGTCTTGATCAAAAGTTCTCTCTAGATTTGAAGTCATCCGTGTACTTTGCCTGATCCAGTCTCTCTATGATAAAACTGCGAAATGCTCTTTGTGAATGCCAGCCTTCTTGTTTTTACTAATGTGCCCCAAAGGTCTCCTGTCGGCGAGAGCCTGGACTAGTCACTTTCTGTCACTGTGATAAATATCTGGACCGAAGGCAAATTTAGGAGGAGAGCATTGCTGTGCTTTATGGCTCCAGAGGAGAGTCTAAGAGGACAAAGAAGAAAGCTGCTGGTCATCACTGTCTATCCACACATAGGAGGGAGGGCAGGAGAGGAGAGAGATAGAGGAGGGAGGAGAGGGGAGAGGGATAAAGAGAGAAAGGGGGAAGAGAGAAAAGAGAGAGGGAGGGAGGGAGGAAGGGAGAGACACAGAGAAAGACAGAGAGGCAGAGAGAAGAGAGAGAGGCAGAGAGATGGAGACAGAGATGGAAGAGGGGGCTAGGGATAAGAAAGTAGGGTAAGGTTTTAAACCCTCAAAGTCCATTCATCGCCCCTGCCCTCCCATACTGACACACTTCCTCTAGCAATACTTCATCTTCTGAAGGCTTCATAACCTCCCCCAAATGGTGTCACCAGCATGGGGGCAGGCATTCAAATACACGAGGAAGACGTTCTTCACTCAAACCATCAGAGAGAACATGTATAAAGTCATCTCCTCACCTCTCCAGATCGCTGATCTTTCTACGTAACTTATGACCTCACAAGCTCTTCACCTTACTGTGTTTTATAGCTGTTTGCGCTGCTGTTCTCACTGTCTCGAGTTTGCCAGGGGATGTTGGCATTTGTGTCCTGTGTCCTTAGCTTTGCTGTTGTTTTGATTTTCTCGTGGATGCCCGTTCTGTTCTTGGCTCTGTCCTTCTGTGCCTCTGGGATTTTTGAACACTTCCTCCTAGCTGACTGGCAGCTGCCGGATGTGGCAGCAAGGGGAGCTTCAGTCCTGGAGCAGGACAGCGCCAGGCCTCTCTGTAATGTAATCAGAGGACAATGGATATGTGAAGCCACTGTCTGACAAACAGCTTTCCTATGAGGAGAAAAACCGGGTTTGCAAAGTTAGCAATCCAGTGGCTCTGTGAACTTATAAGTAACCCTGAGGCTTGAAACCTGGGTCAGGCAACCTGGGTCCACGACTCAGCTTCCACTTGCTGGCTGTATGGTCTATCCATCTGCAAAAGGTGCCTAGCAGTGGCACAGCATAAAGTAACACAAAGATTATGTAAGTAAACTGTGTAAGTGCTGAGAAGAACCCACGTGGGATATCTCCACACATGGAGCTTCCTCTTGTCAACTCTACCTGCTGGAGACTCGACTGCTCTCTTAGTTTTTCCTTGTTTCAAACAAATGAAAACGTAGACACTGTTCATTTCAAGAGGAGAGGAATTCTGCTTCTATCATTTAGTTTTGTGAGATTACTTTTGTGTATAGGCAGGGAAAGAAATTTCTCTTAGTGCTTTTGAAACGGGCCCTGGATATGTAGTCCAGGTTGAACCAGAGTTTGGGGCAATCCTGTCACAGCCTCTAAGTGCTTGGATTACGAATATTTGACACCACGCCTAGCTCTAGAAACAAAGTTTCCAAGTAACAAACCAACCATCAGTTAACAAACAAACCTAAAAGGTATTCAAAGAGCAGTAATGGAAATGCTCGCTAGGGGGCACCATTACAACAACTATGTGACGCTCCTTTTAAAAACATTTATGCAAGCGTCATAGTTTATTGATAGTGTGTTTCCTGGGAAGTGAAAACCCGATAAGTATGATGGTGCCCTTTCATCCTACTATAAATACGACAGCTGGCTGTTTCAAAGATAAACATTACTATAATTGGAAATGAACAAATATTTACTGAGCTCTGGGCAGCCCTAATGTCTCCCATTCTGTCCCAGCCAAGTGGAAATAATCAGAAGATGTATGTGGTTGGATAAAGTATATTTAACACACTGAATGGTGAGATAAGAACAAGCCATTTATAACATTTGTTAACATTCTCTGAAATAATACACATGCACGGTCAAATGGAAACAAATGAAACTTAAAGGGACCTCCTCTAAGCGGTTTCACATTTCAGTGAAGAATCCGGGCTTGCGAATTAGACATAAAGACATAAGCTCACACCCTGGAATTCACTGCAGGTTTTTCTGTAGAGAAAGAAGTGCGATAGTAGAACAATCTGGGTTTTGGGTCCTCTTTCCTCTTCCTTGGCCCCCTGAAGGTCCATTCTGACTCTGTTGCCACCTCTCTAAGAGAAGGGAGGAAGCTCAAAGTTGTTCTGAGTCCCAGGGATTCGGACTTGCTTATCTCTTTGTCTCTTCTGTGTCCCGTTTGGATGCTCTGTAGTCTGCATCAGTGAGAACTTCCCTCACACCAGAGACAGGGCCTCACTGAGTTATGCAGAACTTTTAAATGTAATTTTTCTCTCTCCTTTTTGGGAGCCGACTTTGGGTGAAAAGCGACTAGAAAGCAGCTATCAACTTTGCAGCCATCTGGAACTATATACCCTGATAGAGACGTATTTTTCAATAGCCTACAACAGCTGAAGCACACTCTGATAAATATCTTGTTTATCCCACATAGCTTGTTTTGCTGTTTAGTGACCCCAGCTGCATGGTGCATGTGGTGAAATGTTTTCACCTGTGTTCTCCTGCTTGTGCTCATAAATACCCAGGATTTCCTTGCAATAGAGTCAATAGGTGGTGGTCAGTAGGAGGTGTGAATATAGTTTGTGGGAGACAGTAAAGGAGATTTGACTACAGATCCTCTGGCTTGTCTCTATTCTTTGCGTCTCTTGGCCCTCCATCCCCACTCTCTCTCTTGACCAGAGCACTTAGCCCCAAAGTGTGGGGCGGTGTGGACAGCAACATAGTAGCCCCAAAGCGTGGGGCAGTGCGGATCTCAACCTCCTTCCTTTCTTCTCCCTTTCTTCTTTCTTTTTTTCTTTCTTTCTCTTTTTCTTTCTGAGTTCTTTTTTGGAGGGCAAAGAATAATTTCTAGATTGGACAGAACTGAAGGGTGTTGAAGCTGGTTGAATCAGCACCACTGGAAGAACAGAGAGACTGTAGCTCATTGTTGGAATCCAAGGCAACAGCAGACAGGACCAGGTAAACAGGGTTACGCAGATTTTGTACTTGCAGCTGAAAGTGTTTATCTGCACTGTGGATGCATCTGTGAGCTGCTGTTCCAAATCACATGCCCAGTGAGGGATCAATTTGAGAAGGTGCTTCTCACACCCATTGAGTTGGGTTTAAAACAGACAGCTTCATGAATTTGATGAGAAAGAATTAACTTTAAAAACAAATAAAACACCAGAAAAGATACCTAAACAAGGAGAAGAAAGACCTCTACCTATTCAGCTTAATTTTACTTGCTGAAGAAATGGAAGAAGACACTAGAAAATGGAGTGGCCCTCTATGCTCAGGAATTAACAGGTTTAACATTGTAAAATGTCTATGTTGCCCGAAGCAACGTACAGTTTCAGCATAATCTCCATCAAAATCCTGATGGCATCCTTCACAGAGCTAGAAAGAACAATCTAAATTCACATGGAACCACAAGAGACCCCAGATAGCTAAGCTAAGGACTCCTTAGCAGAAAGGGCCATGTGGGAAATATCACAATATCCAAGCTCAAATATGTTACAGAGCCATAGTAATCAGAGCAGGGTGTGACTATCTCAAAAACAGACACGGAGACCAGTGAAATAAAATATAGGACCAGAAAATAACTCATTCAGTTATAGTAACTTACTTTCTGACAAAAATACGAGTCATCTGTTGGAAAAAAAAGACTTCCTGGGGAAACTTTCCACGTGTAGAAGAATGAAATTAGATCTACATCTCTCATCTTGAACAAATTTGAGCAATTCAAAGTGAATCGAAGACTTTAATACAAGACCTGGAACTGAAACCATTAGAGGAAGACCTAAGAAAAACTCTTTGAAGTATAGACCTTGTCTTAGGGTTTCTATTGCTGTGATAATACATCGTGGGCAAAAGCAACTTGTAGAAAAGTGTTTATTGCGTTGTACACTTCTAGGTAAGACTCTGTCACTACGGAACCTGGAGGCAGGAGCTGAGACAGAAGCCATAGAGGGTGCTGCTCACTGGCTTGCTTTCATAGCTTGCTCAGGCTGCTTTCTTATAGAACCCAGGAGCACCTGCCCAGGGGGTGGTTCTGCCCACAGTAAGCTAGACCTCACATATTAATTATTAATCATGAAAAATGCACCACAGGGAAATCTGTTGGGATCATTTTCCCTATTGAGATTCCTCTTCCAAAATGAGTCTAGCATGTGTTAAGCTGACTTAAAACTAGCCTGTGTGGATGCAAAGTTTTCCTGAAAAGCCTCAACTTCATGGGAAATAATCCCAAGAGCTGTCGAATACATTTGCGTAAAATTTAAAAGCCTTGGCACAGAAAAGACAAGAGCTACCTGGAGAAACAGACATAGAATAGAACAAAGTCTCCCAGCTGCATGTCAGATGGTCTTGCTATTTAGACTACACAGGAAATACAAAAGAAGTTCAATACCAGAAAATCAAATTGTCTATTCAATAAAATGGGCTAATAGACTAAACAATTCTCTCTCTCTCTCTCTCTCTCGCTCTCTCTCTCTCTCGCTCTCTCTTTCTCTCTCTCTGAGACAGAGTCTCTCTACATAGCTCTGGGTGTCCTGGAACAGGACCAGGCTGGATTTGGACTCCCAGAGCTTCCCAAGTGTGCTGGAATTGAAGGTATGAACTAGGAGAATACAAATTAAAATTTGTTTGAGAGTCCATGTCACCCTGGTCAGAGCGGCTATCAATAAGAAAACCAAGGCCCGCCATAATGTTAGATTTCATGCATGCAGCTTCCATAACATGCTTAGAAGACACTAACTTGCATCAGTTACCTTATCTTCTTCGACAGGTCTGCCAGAGGAATCCTTGGCAGATAAACTAGACTGTGTCTACAGAAGAAAACACAAACAGGACAGCCAGACATAATTCAAAAAAAAAAAAAAAAAAAGAACCACGAAGCTAAACGCCAGCCGGCCATCACTGGTGCATCGTGTGCAGGTGTAACAGCCAAGAGGAATCAGAAACTCCAGGTTAGGAAGGCTCAGCAGGCTATCACACCCACCAAGGAAGCAAAAGGACTAAGTGGCATCAAGGAAGATAATGATTACTGCTTCCTAGGCCCTCAGAGGCAGCTCCTGAGCAAAGACCGTGAAGCATGTGAATGTCTCTGCTTGCTGAGTCAGAGGAAAAGGAGGAGGAAGAAGAGGATGAGGAAGAAAATGAGGAGGAAGAGGAAGAAGAGGAGGAGAAGAGGAGGAGGGGGACAGAGAAAGGGGAGAGGAGGAAGAAAAAGAAGAGGAGGAAGAGGAAGAAGAGAAGAAGGAGGAAGAGGAGGGGAGGAGAGGGACAGAGAAGAGGAAGAGGAGGAAGAAGAAGAGGAAGAAGAGGAAGAGGAGGAGGAAGAGGAGGAAGAGGAGGAGGAAGAAAAGAGGAGGAAGAAGAGGAAGAGGAGGAGGAAGAGGAGGAGGAAGAGGAAGAGGAAGAGGAGGAGAAAGAGGAGGAAGAGGAAGAGGAGGAGGAAGAAAAGAGGAGGAGGAGGAAGAAGAAAAAGAGGAAGAAGAGGGGAGGAAGAGGAGGAGGAGGAAAAAGAGGAGGAAGAAGAGAGGTGTAGTTTTTGTGCTGACCAGGTGGCTGGTATCCAGGCTCTGACTTTACCAACATAATGTGTGAAGTGACTGTTTTAGCCCCTCTCCCATCCCTCCCCATCAACCCATTCATTAAGCCACCAAGACTTATAGCTCTTACTTTAGGCTGTAGTGTGTCACTGGTGGGCTGGGACCGTGGGAAATTACTGAAATCCAGCACAGAGTTGCTCTGTAGTGTGGGTCCTAACCAACCTAGGAATGAAGGAAGAATACAGAACTGGAGGCCATCTAAAGTTTATCATAAGAGAGCAGCAACATTTTTTGTTGTTGTTGTTTTTATAGGAGGTATTGCCCAGAGGACTACCAATCCTGGCCTGGCCTGGAGTTAGGAGATAACCAGAAAGAGGGGCTTAGAGTCTGGAGAGGTTTTGAGCACCTGCTGCTCTTCCAGAGGACCCTGGTTCAATTCCTGGTGCTCACAAAGAGGCTTATAGCCAGTTGTAACGTCAATCCCTGGGAGTCTAACACCCTCTTCTGTCTTTCATGCATGCTACATGCATGTGGTTCATAGACATATGTTACACAAGCAAGCAAAATTCCTATACACATAAAGAGAGAGGAGGGAGGGGGACAGAAGGGGAGGAAAAGAGGGATGGGAGGGAAGGAAGAAGTAAGGAAGGGAGGGGAAGGGGAGGAAAAGGATGGGGAGGGAGACACAGAGAGGGGGAAGGGGCAGAGAGGATGGGGGAGAGGGAGAGCATTAGGATCTGGGGCTGAGATTTCAGAGTCCTTGGCCTTGACCTTCACTTGTTTCCCCAACAGCCTGGCCCTCCCCACTGTTGTTTGCACACGGTGCTCTTGTACCCAGGGCTCCACAACTACAGTTGGCACAAGCTCTATCTCCCCCTTCTGTCTTCCCTGCTACTGCAGCCATCTTGGGGCTTGTGGCCAGAGCCTGCCTGTATGTCCATAAACAACAGCTGAGGGATGCAGGGGGAACAAGCCTGGCACCTAAACTCACAGCCATAGACAGAGACATGTGTTTGCAGGTGAGTTTGT
This sequence comes from Arvicanthis niloticus, assembly GCF_011762505.2. NCBI lineage: Eukaryota > Metazoa > Chordata > Mammalia > Rodentia > Muridae > Arvicanthis > Arvicanthis niloticus. Next base: position 21,577,018 of record NC_133435.1, read on the forward strand.
GGATCTCGAGGCTGGCAAGGAGACTTTGAGAGGAGGAAAAACGCTTAAAAGGAGTGGGAAGTGGAGAAACCAAAGGAATCTTGTGACAGGGGCAGGTCAGCTGACTGGGGAAAGAAAGGAGCAGGTGGGAGGGGCAGAGGCACAGAGCAAGCTCAGGAAGGGACACCCGAGAACAGTCTAATGGCACATACCCATGAAGAAACCTAAAAAATTACGAACACACTGTTCCTATCTCAATCAGACCTTCTTTCTACCTCATACCACAAACTCCTTATCAGGGGTTCTCGATAAAATTCATGTAAAGCCAAACCTTGTATCTGAATTCCTCTTTCCCTTTCAAAGATGATGTGTGTATAGGATCCTGATTTAAATGGACATATATGAAGGCATCTTATGGAAACAGAATCTGGGGAGTATTTTAGAATTAATGACCTGCTCTGAGTTTAAGTGGGGAAATGACAATGTGATGTTTTAATTTTTAAAAAATAGTCTCTTTCCGACACAGGCCATAGAATAATTTCAGATGCAATGATGCGATGTCTGTAATTCACTTCAGAATAATTGCTTCTAATAACCCAGTGCTTACAGAGACGGAAGTCACTGGACACGGAGCAAGGCTCGACAGTTATTGAAGCCGGGTCCTCGGGATGCTGAGGTACAGCAGTTATGTATTCTTTCTGTACTTTGGCACCAGTTTGAAAATTTCCATAATAAGAAGTTAAAAACAAATCATGTGCCAAAAAAAAAAAAACCCTCCCAAATGTAACTGTCATTATTTAATAACTTTGAACTTCATGTGGACCTAAGAAACCATCTTTCACAAGAAAAAAATTTGCAGTTTCAAGTCTTTTTCTTGATGATCGGGTCTGGACGTGTTAATCAATGCTGCCCTGTCACAGCCCCTGACATAAGAAAACGCTGAAATGTGATTTTTAAGTCATAAAAAGTGATCATAGTAATAGCTCCATCTTTTGCATAATATTTAAATCAATGCATTGATTCCCAGTTGCCTGAGACTCTTATTTCAGTAACAAAATAAACGATACATCGTTCAGGAAAGTTGAATCAATTTGGGTTCATTTGTGCTCAAAGTCTGAAGCTAATTACGGCCTGCCTTTCAGCTCTGCCTAGGAGAAGCCATTAGGTTTCAAGTGAGGCTCCTCTCTTCCTTCTTCTCTCCCTTCCTCCCTCTCTCCCTCCCTCTCTTCTTTCTCTTCCTCCCTCCCCATTCCTCCCTCCCTCTTTTTCTTCCTTCCTAGTTGCTGTGTTCATGAAAAGAGAAATTACCAGTCATGTTGATACCCAGCCTTGACTCTTTGTATGTCCATAGATAATTATGAATCTATTTAATATCCACAGATATCTTTGTTCCCCCAGATCAGGAGCCCTTGACTCTGTAGTGCTGTCTCTCTCTCTATCCTTGTGTGATGGTTTGTATATGCTCTGCCCAGGGAGTAGCACTATTAGAAGGTGTGGCCCTGTTGAAGTAGGTGTGTCATTGTGGATGTGAACTATAAGACCTTCATCCTAGCTGCCTAGTCAGTCTTCTGCTATCGGCCTTCAGATGAAGATGTAGAACTCTCAGCTCCTCCTGCACCATGTCTACCTGGCTGCTGCCATGCTCATGCGTTGATTATAATGGACTGAACCTCTGAACCTGTAAGCCAGCCCCAATTAAATGTTGTCCTTATAAGAGTTGCCTTGGTCATGGTGCCTGTTCACAGCAATAAAACCCGAACTAAGATACCTTGTTTCCTTTTGCTTAGCAAAAACTCACCAGGTCTCCTTCAGCGTCTTCTCCAGCTCCATTCCTCCTGTGCTTTCCTTGAGTTGGCTTCAGTCAGATTTGCAAGCATTGTCATTGTCATCCTGCTTTGATAAAAGCAACAACTCCCCCCCCTCCCCCCGGGTTAAACCTGTCAGCTCTTACCTGGCCCACTGGCAGCAGCTGGCAGGACTCCCTGCTTTCCACCCAGAGCCCATCGGGGACTTTTAGATCTCGACCCTCTCCAGGTTTTCCTTCCACGCCATTGGTCCTTCCTTGCTTTCCATGGTCAGGTTGGAGCCTTGAAGTCCTGGCTTCTCTACCTTTACTCCACCTTGGTAGTTCATTGTCTTTTAGACTCAGCTCCAACTGAAATGTGGGAGTGCAGGTGCTCTGAGGAAGCACATGCTCAGACTCCTCCCAGAGGTGTTACTGTGGTCACTATTTGAGGACCCCACTTGAAACTGTACCCCTGCTTTGCCCCAGTGACCTGATCAGTACTGGCACCTAACGCCTTCATCACAAAGGAGACTAAGGTTCCAGCACATGGACTTTTAGAGGATGCACCCAACGCTATCCAAGCCACAGCAAGTTACCTTTATCCACCCACTGGTTACCCATCTCCTTTTTAGCCCTTAACTCATTAGACTATAAGTTCTATACAGATGGGCTGTTGTTTCTCTCCCTTTTTTTTTTTTTTTTTTTGTTTTGTTTCTCTGATTTGTTTACACTGCTTGCATCAGAGCCTGACACTTGCTGAATATATAAATACCTATTGATAATTAAGTGATTATACAAGTTTGTCACTGTGTAAATACTGTACATAAATATTAATTAATAAGACGTGGAGAACGGAAGGGGAATGAAAACTGTTAAGGAGATTGGTAGTAACAGTGGTTGAAAGTAAAGAACTCCTGTTTAAGCCTGACAAAGTCGTTGTCTTCTTCCTCCTCCCCTCCCCCTCCCCCTCCCCCTCCCCCTCCTCCTTCTTCTTCTTCTCCTCCTCTTCCTCCTCCTTCTTTTTCTCCTTCTCCTTCTCCTTCTTCTTCTCCTCCTCCTCCTCCTCCTCCTCCTCCTCCTCCTCCTCCTCCTCCTCCTCCTCCTTCTTCTTCTTCTTCTTCTTCCTGTACTGGGACAGAACCCAAAGCTTTGCACATGCAAGGCAAATGCTTTACCACTGAGATGTGCTACCGGCCAATGTCTGAATTTTAACAGTGATATGGCTTTTCTTTTGGTTGTATTTCAGTGTAATTATGAGTAGCAATAACAGAGAGACTAAGCTGGTCAACATTGTCAACTCATCAGGATCTAGAACAGCCTAGGACTCATGCTTTTAGGGATGTCTATGAGGGAGTGTCTAGATTGGGTTAATTAAGGTTAGAAGATCTGCCCACCCTCCCTAACTGTGGGTGGCCTCCAGCTGTAGTTCCAACCTGAACAAAAAGGAGGAAGCCAGCTGGGCTCTAAGCACCATCGTTCTCCCCTTCCTGATTGTGGATGCATTGTAATCCTTCATATATCTGCTGCCAGGATTTCCCTGCCACGGTGGCAGGTCAGACTGTGGAAGAGAGATCCCAAATAAATCCTTCCTTCTCTCAGTTGTCTTTGTCAGGGACTTTGTGCAAGCCACTAATCCTAACTCAGAAAGTCGCCTTCCCATGACTCTCCCCAGTTCTACCATCTGTATAAAACAACACATAATAGTTTAATATAAAGTCCTCTATACATCATAATTTCCCCAAGCCTCATGACAGCTGTCGTGGGTAGGCATTCTTGTACGTGGGTGCAGATGAGGAGTCTGAGACTTGGACAGATTAAGGAATTGTCCCAGGTTGCCTAGCTACTTGGTGAAAGAGACAGTTAAGAGAGCAGCCCAGCATTACAGTGGACAACATGTCTGTTTCTTTACTACATTATTAAAGTAGTAAAGTGCAGCAGGGTGCTTTCCTAGTGAGGCCCTGGGTTCAATCCCCAGGACTGCCACAAAACAACAGGAGAATGTCACACAACCTTGCTGAAGTCATGTAGAGCCTGCACGTAGGACATCGACAAAACTGAACTGAAAATGTTAACTTCTACCATGCTGTTCACACTTCAAGCATGATACTCTCAGTCCATCGAACTGTTAGTATCTGTGGCACAGATATCTATAGGCCTCCCACCATGCTGTGGAAGGCACTGGAAGCTGAATGGGGTTCCCAGACTGATGACCAGCGTAGCCCCCTGGACTTCATATGTGCTGTGGCATGCAGGAGCAGCCCTCACCACACAGGACAAGAGGTGAAAGATCCCTCTGTGTGCAAATCACATTATGACAGAACTCAGAGTGGTCACAGGGGAACGGGCAAAGCTGACTTTTTAAAAATCTAAAAATTCTAAGAGGTTTGCCCATGTTGAGAATAACTGCAGATCTAAGATTGCCTGACAACCTTTGAAAGATGAATTTTGAACTAGGAGGGAGCAGAAGGAGAAAATGGCTCAGCCATGAGTTTCATCTTTTATTTTATTATGAAGACAATAAGATCCTGAGAATACATTTATGGGGGAAAAAAGAATAACAATAGTGAATGATTCCCCATTACATGGAGCAGACCTGGGCAACACGGAGGAGGAAAGAGTTTGAAGGCCTCTATACGGAGTCAGCTCCTCAGGCCTCTTTGGTGGTTTGCCATGAAGTCTGGTGCTTTGGTTGAAGGAAAGGAAACATGGTAGCACTTTTGTAATTTCTCCGACACAAAGAAATTGAACAAAAAGCAGTTCGAGGGAAGTGATTTAAACTACATCCGGTCTTTTACAGGCATGGCTCCATGTGGTCCCAAGAATCCTTCTGGGACATTCCCTCTCAGCAGAAGTCCAGCCTGAGAAAGCACCTTTAATGACCTACTTAGTGTTCAGAACACTGAGAAGAAGGCAGAGTACTGAGCTTGATCTTAAAGCCAGCTCTTTCCTGTTCCTTTGTGGATAGACTGGTCCACTTCACACCTATGTTGTATTCTCCAGGGCTCCAGTTCACACCTCTGTTTTACTCCGCAGGGGAGCTTCCTCGTACTTCACCTGTTAATCTCACTTGTTGGGAATTCAGTGATTGCTTGGGAACCAAAACAAAGCAAAAGCCCCAAACATGTTGGTTTCTGTAACCAGAGGACAGTAGCATGGTGAGGAGGTGTGAGGCTTCCTCTGGCTATGTGGAGGACTAGTTTCAGCATGCACAAAGGTAGAGCGATCAGCGCATTCAGGGAAATCACTGGTGAAACCTCAACTGGAAGCCCTGAAGACCGCCATGACTGTGATTGTCAACTTGACTGACTTTGGTATCTGGGGTAACTGCGATTGTCAACGTGACTGGCTTTGGCATCATCTAAGAGACAAAGCTCTGGCTGTGGCGTTGAGGTGTTTGCAGGGAGTTTTACCTGTGGTGCGTTAGTTACCTTTCTATTGCTAGGATAAAGCACCAGGACCGAGGCAACTTACAGAAGGAAGTGTTTATTGGGAATTATGGTTTCACAGGGTCAGGATCCATAATGGCAGGGGCAGCATAGCAGCAGGTGGCAGAGAGGGTAACTGAGCTGGAACCCAAGGGCTGCAGGACAAGAAAGCAAACTGGGACTGGCTTTTGGCTTTGCCCACCCCCAGTGATTCACTTCCTCAAGCAAATCTCTCAAAACAGCACCACCAAATGGAGACCCAGTGTTCAAACTCCGGAACCTATGTGGAACCTTCTCACTCAAACCACCATAGAGGAGAAGACTATGAGAGGTGTCACCCCATGTGCTGGAGGCCTGAACTGAATAAAAACAAAGACAAACAAGCAGAGAAGCTGCGGACACTGTGTGACACCACCTTAGAGTTCCCTGCTGTCTCTGTTGTGACTTTCCGGCATGATGGACTGGATCCTGGAGCTCTGAGCTAAAATGCACTGAAGTTGCATCTGTAGGCATCTTGTCACAGCAGTGAGACAATACAAAGGCCTTACACTGCACTCATCCTGTGTTTAGTCTACTTCAGTCTTTGTTCTGAGACAGGGTTTCCCTGTGTACCCTTGGTTGTGTACCCTTGACTGGCCTGTTATTCACTGTTCTAACTAGGATGACCTCAAACATATGGGGATCCTCCAGCTTCTGTCTCCAAAGTGCTAGGATTTCAAGTATGTGCCACCAAACCTGGCTTTTAATTTTTAAATCACCATAAAAAAGAAAGGGTTTCTCCATCTGGTGCCACTGGAGCAGCCCAGTGGGAACTGAGACTGGCATCCCTTCCTCCCCAACCCATCTCAGAGGTCTGAAGCAACTCTTGCCAGTGGTGCTTATTCCAATTATGTAAGCTCAGGTCCCAGGACCCCTGCTCAGCAAAAAACCTTAAAGATGTAAGCAGTGATCTGTAGACTGTGGCAAGCATGGCCGCAGTGATCTGTGGACTGTGGCAAGCATGGCCGCAGTGAGCTGTGGACTGTGGCAAGCATGGCCGCAGTGATCTGTGGACTGTGGCAAGCATGGCCGCAGTGAGCTGTGGACTGTGGCAAGCATGGCCGCAGTGAGCTGTGGACTGTGGCAAGCATGTCAACAGTGAGCTGTGGACTGTGGCAAGCATGGCCGCAGTGATCTGTGGACTGTGGCAAGCATGGTTGTAGTGAGCTGTGGACTGTGGTAAGCATGGCTGCAGTGAGCTGTGGACTGTGGCAAGCATGGCCGCAGTGATCTGTGGACTGTGGCAAGCATGGTTGTAGTGAGCTGTGGACTGTGGTAAGCATGGCTGCAGTGAGCTGTGGACTGTGGCAAGCATGGCCGCAGTGAGCTGTGGACTGTGGCAAGCATGACCACTCTAGTCCATCAGTTACTTTAAGCTGTGTTTTATCTTCTTTTTTTTTTGCTAAAGAAAATGTTCAAATTCCAGTTTCTGCATCTCAACCAGGACTCAGAACTGATATTCAAGAGGACATTAGGAGTTTCTGTCTTGACTCTGTTCAAAGCCACAGGTCATAGGCTTCAAGTTAACTCTGTTGTTGGTGGTGTTGTAACCTGCTCAAAGTGTTTGTGAACCCCAAAAGACCAGCTGATTCCGATGTACTCGCACTAAGGGCTTTTTATTCAAGCTTGAACTTGAGCTCACCGCTGACCCTGAGACAGCAGGACAGGAGGGTGAAGCCCTGAGCCCTCAGCAGGACAAGGTTTTATAGGAAGTGGTGAGCGAGTGAAGGGACTTCCTGCCTGGCAAGTATCTAATTGGATGATTATTATGTTGCCCTTTAAGCCAACAGGTGGGTGCTATAAAGCAAAACCATGAACAATCATAAATGGTCTGAAAGTACATCTGGAACTATCAGACTAATCTTGATTGGCTATTGTTAGGGAGTAACTCTGGGCCAGAGATAAACTATGTAATTCTTCCTGGAACTTGGGTACAAGCTTGGGTTCGGCTGCAGGTCTTTTTCTTTTAGAATGGAAGCCATCCCTAGATGGAGCAGGTTTGGCCTCTCACTGGCAATCCTGAATGTAGTGTGTAGCTTCACCTTTCAGACCATAGTCATCAAAGGAAACTATGGCAGAGGAAGATCAAGCAGCCTCTAGAGGGATAGATAAAAATAATTACATTTTTGCAAAGCCTGTACATTATCTGGTTGGGGTATTTTGTACTAGGATAAGATAGGTGGGCCATCTTTATAAAGAGATAAAGTTTTAAGATCCAAAGTCCAAGATTGGATGACCTCTTTGATCTGGCTTCTGGTTATGGCCTTCTCCCTGGTAGAGTCCCAAGGTGGCCCACAGTATCATGTGACAGGATATCACATAGTGCATGCGTCTATGCCTATCTCTCTCTATGTAGAAAGTCACTGGGACTTAATCAGGGGATAACCACCTCATCGACGTCACATAATTCTAATCACTTTCCAAAACTCTACCTCTAAATACCACAGTCATTACATTTCCACCTTTTAATACAAGTGACATATGCCTCCATTGATCTGAGGATGCTGTAGGAGACAAGTTAGTTTGAGCCATAGCAGCCTAAGGTGAAGGACATTTGATGTGACAAGTTGTCCCATAGCAAGCCTGTACCTGATGCCTAGACCTTGAATGATAGAAAGTAGGCAATAGACCAACTCAAAGAAAGGAAAAAGGAAGGAAGGAGGGAAGGAAGGAAGGAAGGAGAGAAGGAAGGAAGGAAAGAAGGAAGGAAGAGGAAGAGAGGGAGGGAGATGGAGGGAAGAAAGGAAGGAAGGAAGGAAGGAAGGAGAGGAAGGAAGGAAGGAAGGAAAGAGAGGAAGGAAGGAAGGAAGGAAGGAAGGAAGGAAGGAAGGAAGGAAGGAGAGAAGGAAGGAAGGAAGGGGAGGAAGGAAGGAAGGAAAGAAGGAAAGAAGGAAGGAAGGAAGGAAGGAAGGAAGGAAGGAAGGGGAGGAAGGAAGGAGGGGAGGAAGAAAGAGCCACCTCCCTGATTCTGCAGCATCAGCCTTGTTACTCAACAGACCTGCCTCTCAGAGTGATCCAGGTTCCCAACCTGGAGAGGGCACTGCATCACAGCGTCCCATCCTGGAGAACTGCAGGTTTCCATGGGGATGCTACAAACTGTGGCCAAGTAAGCCGCGATTCCCCTCATAGCCCATCTACAAGCCTGTCTTCACAACTTTCTTCAGTTTTCCTCCTTTTCCCACTACCAACACCCTCCCAACTCCCCATGTCACATGGATGCTTCCTGCTTACCAGATAGAAGGTCTGTTTCTCTGTTCTGCCTTGAGCGTCTGTGTTCTCCACACTGAACCGTGTCTCCAATCCTTCAGCCTCAGGAAAAGGCTCACCTTCCCACCTAGATGGATCTTAAGCATCTTCAACCTCTTCCTCATCATTTTCTTTCTTTTAACTTTCTGAAAAATGTACCTTCCCCCCACCATGAGCAAGCCTGGAGAGACCTTGTTTACCACAACAAGGTCAAGTGACAGGATCTAGGTGGAGTTACCCACCTTGGCTGCCCAGAACACAGAAGCAGAACTGCCCCTGGGCTTGCCTTGAGACATCTCCGGCCGTGACCTGGAACTGACTATGGATTATCCCACCCATCTGAAACCAGGAGGGGTTGTGGGTTGGGTCTTCCCCTTTAAATTGAGAGCTGAACATTAAAGCTTTGGGCCTTGATCAGAGAACTTTGTCTTGGCCTCATCTCTTCTCGCCCTCCTTCCCCTTTCATTCCCGGCCCCCCTTTCAGGTGAATCCAGTTGACTTGTGGCTGCGGGCGGCTACAGAAAAAATGCACAAGTATGTCTGGAATAGGAGAAACTAATGCATACTCAGAAGTGAGATGGCTTGGTTTGGTTCTTATTTACAACTGCCCCTCTGACCAGAATTCTCTTCCTCATATCTCTTATCCACAGCTCTGGATGACTGGACCACTGGCATGGTACTTACAGCTTTAAGTATGGCTGTGCCTCATGGTGAGTTCTTTTAAGAAGGGACCTAGCTGAAGCCAGGGGTTGTGACACATGCTAGTAATTTCAGGACTCAAGAAACTGAAGCAGGAGGATTGTGAGTTCAAGGCCATCCTAGGGTCCTTACTCACAGTGAAACCCTGTCTCGAATCCTCTTCTCTATGAAAGAAGGGACCTAAAGTTTTTGTTCTCTCTCTCAGTGTGTGGCTGATTTACAACTGAAAGTGCACCATTAACGTGAGAGATAAACGATATTCTAGAATGTGAGCAGAGAGCAAGGAAAGAACAAACCCTGCTATTGATGATGTTGTGATAGGTCTAGCTGAAGTAGACTTGCCACATGGTGTCCAAGTGTTCCTACTGGAAAGGTCCAGGGCCTTGGCCCAGGGACATTCTCACTCCCTTTATCCATCATACCAGGATTAAGGCTCCTGGCTTCTCTTCTTGGTGTCTGACATCACCCATTCAATTTCTGACAATAAGAGGCTCTCAAAACTTCTTTCACAGTCTTTAGAGCTATTGGTGTATTAAAGTGTACGTGAATTCCAAAGTAAGATAATAAAGCTGAAAGGTGGTGGTGGCACATGCCTTTAGTCCCAGCACTTGGGAGACAGAAGTAGGCAGATCTTTGAGTTTGAGGCCAGCCTGCTCTATAGAGCGAGTTCTGGAACAGCCAGGGTGACACAGAGAAACCTTGTCTTGAAAAACTAATCAACAACAAAAGAATAATAAAAATGACTAACAACAAATTGCTGAGACTTGCTGGACAGCAGCCAGTGAGTACCAGGCCAATGAGAGAACCTATCTCATAAAACAAGGTGAGTGGTCCCTGAGGAATTACAGTGGAGGTTGAGCTCTTCTCCACTCATGCACACACTCAGTGCACACATGTGCACACACACATACACACACGCACCCCTCACCACTTTAAGACTTTTAACATATGCATTAGTATCCACAGGATAATTATAAGATTCATAAAAAATATCGGTGTAGTGTCTTTGTGGCTGGATAAGGAACAATGATTCAAATGGCATGGTGACTGTCAGTTTCTTTCCAGTGCTTAGTTATGTGGCGATCTCAGTTTTTACAACTATCACACTATCTCTTTATCTTTAGAGGATACATGCTTAAACTCCATCGGCTGTTTATTTGGGGGTATTCTACTTAACATTTTTGGACCGTGGTTCATTCATACTAAAGCGACAGAGAGCAAATGCACTGGGGAGGAGGGAACATCTACTCATCTGAAGGCAATTTCTGAAGTCTGCATTTGAGGCCTTTGGTGTGTGGGAGCGCTGGGTCAAAGTCTCTCATGGATGCTGCAAGCTGCAGTCTGCCTTAGACTATCTCAAGTGATAGGAAGTCTTCCAAGAATTTTTTTTTTTTTTTTTTTCCCTCTCTTCTAATGGAAGCACATACAACTGCTTTACTGAGAGGGAGTCATAGGCCAAGCATGATCATGTTATTAACTGGGAATGGTGTACAGGTTTCTATCCCTGGCTCGCAGGGAGAAGAGGGCATTTGGAAACTCTGCCTCTAGTCCTCTGAAGGAAAAGCTTATTAAAGCATTTTTAAAGTTCATTTTAATTATTAAAGTTCATTTTAATTATTAAAGTTCATTTTCCTTCCTCTCACTGGAAGAAGCTTTGTTCCAGCCTGGTCCTTTTCTCAGCCTCAGAGGCTCCGTGTAGCCACAGTCTTGGAATTCTCAGTGTCACCATCACAGTCTGGTCTCAGATACAAAGCTGCTAACTTAATTATGCCTCTGGATATGGTATGGAGATCCATCTTGTTCGGCTGTTCCGGTGGCTTTAAATTTCAGTCAAAGCCAAAGCCTCACTCTGAAAGAGAAATCAGGAATGAAGCCCTATAGCACAATGTAGGGTGGAACCCACCGAATCCCCTACCCAATACCTACTGTAGGGAACTTCACATTCTGATCTAGCCGGAGTTGCTTGTGGATAACCAGGGTCTTTAATATATGGAAATAATAAAACAGAGCAAGCGAATCTAGAGCCAATGAGATATATTTTGCTATAATATAATTAAGGTTGTATTCAAATATTCTTTTGCAAAATATTTTTCTCCTTAAGGAGAAAGGTCATAGGACATATAATGTCTTAGTTAGGGGTCTATTGCTGTGAAGAGATACCATGACCACATAGCAACTCTTATAAAGGACAATATTTAATTGGGGCTGGCTTACAGTTCAGAGGCTTCTGAGACCTCAAAGACCACCCTCAATGAATGACACACTTCCTCCAAGAAAGCCACACCCACTCTAACAAGGCCACACCCCCTAAAATAGTGCCAATTCCTGTGAGTCTATGGGGGCTATTTTCATCAAAACCACCACACCTGACATTCGTGTTCAGAATTTCAGTGATAAGCTTTATTATGGCTTAGTGTATTATTGGTTTGGCATTTTGTAATTTTACAAGAAAATTTCTGTTTCCACCTATCCATTACATACCTGATTCATTTTCTTGGCTCATGGTATCTCATAGTTATATCCCTAGCAGACCAGCACCCATATTAGACAGATGTAAGACTTAAATGTGACTAACCTACCAATTATTCTTAATTGTCCTGAACTGTATATTTTTGAGTAGTCGGGAGCAGCACTGGAGAACCTTGACATTACAGAGTTCTGCTCAGAGCAAGCACATGGACACAGGTTATTCATTGCAAGGGAGGGTGGGTCCTGCTGTGTGGGCTCTTGAAGCATCTCCGTTCACCTGATCCAATAGTGAGTCCATTTACAGGATGAGTTATGAGGAAAGTAAGGACGTTTGAATCTGATTTTTTTATTTGTATATATTTAGGGTCTCACTATGTAGCCCTGGCTGGCCTGGAACTTGTTGTGTAGACCAGGCTGACCTCAACTCTGGAGTGTGTGGAGTGCTGGAATTAAAGGCATGCACCAACCTGCCTGGCTAGAAGTTTAAATCATGATGGAGTTTTTAACAGTTTGACATCTTTCTGTAATCCGATCTTGGCTTAGAAGCAGAATGGGCACCTAGTAGGGCATCAATGTTCTTAGGCTCAAATTCTCTGCACAACGTTTCTTATCTAGGGGGACAGTGGAGGAATGTGGACCATAGATTTTATGGCTCTGAAAGAATAAAAAGTATCAAAAGTGATAATTGTTATTTTCTGATCAGCCAATCCCATCCTGTTTACAGTAGAAAGCATATGGCTAACATAGGAGGGACAGTAGCCAAAGGGAGACATGTTTTCCTGTTGCTTTTTTAGGCTTCTGTTTACTCCTAGGTCCCACTCTGCATGTGTTACACTTCCTGGCCCACCCGGTCTCCTCAGGTGAAGACAGCACTGTGTCTTGTCCACCCAGTCTCCTCAGGTGAAGACAGAACTGTGTCTTGTCCACACAGTCTCCTCAGGTGAAGACAGCACTATGTCCTGTCCACACGGTCTCCTCAGGTGAAGACAGCACTGTGTCTTGTCCACCCAGTCTCCTCAGGTGAAGACAGAACTGTGTCTTGTCCACCCAGTCTCCTCAGGTGAAGACAGCACTGTGTCCTGTCCACACGGTCTCCTCAGGTGAAGACAGCACTGTGTCCTGTCCACACAGTCTCCTCAGGTGAAGACAGCACTGTGTCCTGTCCACCCAGTCTCCTCAGGTGAAGACAGCACTGTGTCCTGTCCACACAGTCTCCTCAGGTGAAGACAGCACTGTGTCTTGTCCACACAGTCTCCTCAGGTGAAGACAGAACTGTGTCTTGTCCACCCAGTCTCCTCAGGTGAAGACAGCACTGTGTCCTGTCCACACGGTCTCCTCAGGTGAAGACAGCACTGTGTCCTGTCCACACAGTCTCCTCAGGTGAAGACAGCACTGTGTCTTGTCCACACAGTCTCCTCAGGTGAAGACAGAACTGTGTCTTGTCCACCCAGTCTCCTCAGGTGAAGACAGCACTGTGTCTTGTCCACACAGTCTCCTCAGGTGAAGACAGAACTGTGTCTTGTCCACCCAGTCTCCTCAGGTGAAGACAGCACTGTGTCCTGTCCACACGGTCTCCTCAGGTGAAGACAGCACTGTGTCTTGTCCACACAGTCTCCTCAGGTGAAGACAGAACTGTGTCTTGTCCACCCAGTCTCCTCAGGTGAAGACAGCACTGTGTCCTGTCCACACGGTCTCCTCAGGTGAAGACAGAACTGTGTCTTGTCCACACAGTCTCCTCAGGTGAAGACAGAACTGTGTCCTGTCCACATGTCTCCTCAGGTGAAGACAGCACTGTGTCTTGTCCACACACATCTTTCTCTTGCATCTCTATTCTTGCTCCTTTCTCCAGTCCCGTTTCTTTCCATATTTTTAATTTTTTTAATAAACTTAGTTTTCATGTACCATAAAATTCTCCAATTACTAAGCACAGAGTTCAGGGGTTTTAAATTCACAGCTGTGCAATTATAACCCAATTGTCCCGTACCCCCATAGAGCCATCCACAGCCCTCACCAAACCTCCCAGTAGCCATGAGCTGGTTGACATCAGGAGTCTTCCTCAGCCCTTCTCCACCTTTGTATTGAAGTAGAGTCTGTCAGTTGAATCCAAGGCTTTCCCTGTTACCCTCTGAACACTGGAAATACAGGTGGGTCACCACACCCACCCAGTATTTGCATAGGTTCTCGGGATTTGAACTCTGGTCCTCACATTTACACAGTAAACACTTTAATCACTGAGCATTTCCTCAGACTTCCATTTTTATTGCGGAGTAATATTCCACTGTGCAACTCTATCCCATTGTATCTACTCGTGTATCATTAATGGATACTTGGGTCGCTACCACTTGTCTAGTATATGCTCTGCTTCTTAGGGTGAAGCTTTCTGCATAGGTGTGCATTTCCATATACTCTTTTAGGGATGAATGTTAAAGATAGAAAGTGCTAGAATCAATACTTGCTGATTCTTAATACCTCACCCTGTCAGTTCACTATATTCCACAATTATTAAAAGTGCAACTTAGTTTAATTCCAATGTTGGGACCGAGGGGATTAAAATCAGTGGTAAAGTGTATACTGAGCATACGTGTGCAGCCTGGGTTGGAGCCCACACAAATTACAAATGGGCGGGCTCCAGCATTGTACATCGCCTAGGTCCTAGTTGGATTTGTATCCAGTATGCTGGAACACATTTTGGATTGTCGTATTCCTGGTTGTCAACTTGACTATATCTGGAATGAACTACAATCCAGGATTAGAAGGCTCACCTGTGATCCTGATCTTGAGGCTGGGAGACACAAGTTTCTGACCTGGATCTTGGCATGGAGATCTTGAGGCACAGTGGCTATGAATCCCAGGAGACTAAGGCAAGGAGATCTCTAAGTTCGAGGTCAGCCTGGGACAAAGCAAGTCACAGATCCAGGTGTGGTGGTGCACACCTTTGATCTGAGCCACACCTTCTGCTGGAGACCTACATAAGGACATTGGAAGAAGGAAGATTTGCTCTTCTTTGCCTTCTTGCATTTACTTGCCAGCACATCTGTTGGAATCTACTAGCCTTGTGGAATTAGCAACTACTAGATCCTTGGACTTCCCATTCACTGTCCATTGTTGGGGAGTTGAACTACAGACTGTAAGTCATCATAACAAATTCCCTTACTATATAAAAACTATCCCTAAGTTCTGTGACTATAGAGAACCCTGACTAATACAGAAGTTGGTACTGAGAGTGGGATTCAGGAGGAGCTAAGAGTTCTACATCTTTATCTGAAGGCTGCTAGCAGAATACTGACTTCTAGGCAGCTAAGATGAGGGTCTTAAAGCCCATGCCCACAGTGACACACCTACTCCAACAGGGCCACACCTCCTAATAGTGCCACTCCCGGGCCAAGCACATAGAAACCATCACACTGACTTTCAGACACCTTTGTGTTTGATAACCCAGTTGCAACAGGTACCTGGGATATCCTTTGAGTCTATTGGCTGCAATGACATGATAAATAATTTTGAAAGAATTCTATTGAGGGTGCATATAGAGTGAACCAGCCCTTGTAACAGGCTTAGAACACTGAGGAAATTCGCGCTGTGCAAATGAGCTGGCTGCAATAAATCAACACAATGCAAACTATGTCAAATTAAGCCCGAGTGCCCGAGTGAGCTGCGGCCATGAGCTTCACAACTGCAAGTGCAGAGACTGCCCACACAGCCCCTGGGCGGGGAGGCCGAGAAGGCAAGTTCTTTGGAAGTCAGACCTCAGCACTGATTTGCAGGGTAAATATGTCTTTCCTCAGAGTGCTCTGGACTTCCTTGCTGCTTTCTTATGTCCAGCCTCATCAGCTTCAGACCTGCCTCATGTTTTTCTTTTGTGTGCACCTGAGTAGTTGGCCAACGAGATCAAAGAATATTAACATCGGAAGGCAACATCAAAATGACCCCCACCAACAACCTCCTTACTCTTAATATGTTGAGGAATAAAATTGGGTCTGCCAAAATTTCGAACCCTGCTGGCTGCAGGATTCCAGGCCTTCACATTGGGGTTCCCTCTCTTCAAGCAAATCCTGCTATCCCTTCAAGACCTCTTCTCCCTGAGGTCTCCTTTTCTGTGTCTCACCTTTCAGTGACACTGTGATTCTCAGCTCCTGCAACACTTTAGCTTACATTTCTTTCAAACAAACTGCAAGATGCTGCAGAATGACACCTGGAATTTTGTACACTGTACCCCGTCCTTCAAAAATAATGAAACAGGGTTACAGGCAAGAGCTATGTTTTAGCTGGGCATAGTGGTGCACACCTTTAGTTCCAGCACTGACAAGGCAGAGTCAGGCAGATCTCTGTGAGTTCAAGAACAGCCTGGTCTACATAGTGAGTTCCAGAACAGCCAGAGCTTTTCGCGCGCGCGCGTGCACACACACACACACACACACACACACACACACACACACACACACGAGATCTGTGTTTTATCACAATGGTACTGGGCACTTGGCACATGTAGGACCCTGAAGGGCTGCTATGCCCTGGCTGAGACTTTCTGTATGCTGCTGCCTACTAAGTAACATTCTGTGGTTCCTCTAAGATTAAAATCAAAACATCCTGACTAAGGCATGGTGCCCCAGGAAGGGAATTTACACTTGACATCCTATTGCCCCCCAGTTGAGTTTCTGTCTTTTCCTGAGTTTGTGTTTTTCCTTCCCTGGTTTGGTGTATATAGACACACCGAGTCTGTGTCTTTCTTTAATCCCCCAGGCCTACGTCTGAGCTCGGCACGGTGGCAGTGGCAGTGCTAGGGCTGTCAGGCATGATAGCCAACACCAAAACCTGATTTATATCTTTATGGAAGCACATGTGCTTTCCCCACCAATGTCTAATTAGGGTCAAGAAGACACTGTAGATGAGGCAGTGCCGACTGATGAGTGTTGGACACTGTGAGCTGGGTCCTGAGTGAGGTAAGATTGGGAAAGCGCAGGCCTGCCATACAGAAGCATATGGTCTGGGAAGACTGTGTCTGTATGCACATGGATGCAGTAGCCACAAAGTAGGGGCATGTTAAGCTCAGGAAGGCATAAAAGAGCAGAGGGGACTGAGCATAGTGTGTCTACACCGATAGCAGTTTACAAGGGAGAGGGGCCACATGGAGGAACCCTGGAAGTTTAGTAATCAATTGGATAGCATTGGTACACTGCTGTCTGACAGGGCCTGTCTCTGAGCTGTCCAGGGTGCCATTCTCTCTACATCCAGCTCTCCTTCTCTCATCTTGACAACACCCTTCCCCTACCCTGTTCTCTTATCTGCATTTCCTGGTACTGGCATTATACCAATTTTATGCATCTCTTGGACATCTGACCTTTGTCAGTTGGCTTAAGAAAATGCATGTCAAGCTGGGCGGTGGTGGCGCACGCCTTTAATCTCAGCACTTGGGAGGCAGAGGAAGGCAGACCCCTGAGTTTGAGGCCAACCTCATCTACAGAGTAGTTCCAGGACAGCCAGGCCTATACAGAGAAACTTTGTCTTAAAAAAAAATCATTTTAGTTTAAATTAGTTTAAACTTAAATAATGCTTCTGGTTCCTCCTCAGTCCTCATCCTACCTGCTTCAGTTCTGTTTGATTCCCCTTTTGGTGGGAGATGCAGGGAGATTCTCAGGGACAGAGTGAATGAAAATGGTTGCTTATTGCACAGCTTAGGATTAGATGGGCAGGCGAGAGGCAGCTGTCTACTGGTTATGAGCAGTCATGTGACTTATTCTACCTTTGCCCCCATGTTTGAGACCCATGGGTCTGGGAGATGATGAACACTGCCTGCAGTGACTTTGGCCTCTCACATCAGTGGTTGGAACTAAGTTTCTGAGTCAATAAAAACGACAGTAATAATGTTTGTGACACAGGATTTGGGAAGGGACTAGGATGCTATATGTGCATCAGTGCTGTGGATCTTCACATGTGGGAAAAACTTAAAATGATTCTCAGTGAGGGCATAGAACAGTCTGAGGGTATATTTCCCTGCTCAGCTTGGTTAGAGGCAGTATCAGCAGTTAACAGTGACAGCCAGGAGACCAGATGTCTGCAGTGCATGTCCTACAAAACAAACAAACAAACAAACAAACAACAACAAAACCTTTTCAAATTTCCCAACAGACATTCATATATGGAGTAAACCTTATTTATTGAGCCCCAAATTTACTGTTTCATATATAAACCAAAGCTACATAGTTTCTGTAAACATTGAATTACCCAGGAAAGTAACCTCCATATACATTAAGAACATAAATCACCCTGTTGATTACTTCTAGATGGTTCTTCCATGCTAATGGCATCCACATTTAAATCTCTATGGCCAGCCAGTACTATTTCGTTTGTTGTGATGCCACAGGTGAGTGCAGCTACTGCATACCTACATTTAGAACTGGGTGTTACTGCAGCTCGTTCTTCTGCTGCTCTCTCTTACAGTCTGGACTCCCTGCCGCTCTCCCCATTTTGTATAATGGTAGATCATATTACTATGGATGCCATTTCAGGGTCCTAAAGGATCCTTGGCACACATTCTTTATATAAAGCCAGGCCAGTTCTGTTGGGGTTGAGAACAACTTTTCTACGCTGGTTTGGTCCTTGCCATCATTATCTGCGGTCATCTCCATCAATACACTCTCTGTTTTTGAAGAAAACAAAAAAAACAAATAAACAAAAAAAACCCCACAACAGCAAAAAAAAAAAAAAAAAAAACAAAAACCAAAAAAAAAAAAAAAAACAAAAAAAAACAAAACAAAAAACAACCCACAAATAGTGACCTCATACAGCCTACTGGTGCTCTTTCCTAAGGTGAGGTGACACTTCTATGGCAGAGAAAGAAGTCACTGAGCCTTACAGGCAATGCAGATGGCCTAAAAGGTTTTCCCTATAACATCCCAGCCCAGATGTGGACAACTGGTTCTTTTCTTGCTCTCCAAAGAAATCACTTGAGGTTGCTAGAACATAACACAAGCCGCACTGACAGCAAGGAGAGGCACCACTGAAATGAGCGCTAAGGACAGAGATGAACTACTTTCCACGAGGGATTCATTGTTTTGGGAGAGTCTCTATGATGAGTTCTCCTTCCTAGATTAAGTTTTGCCTCTGCTGGTGAAAAGCACCCTGGGCAGCTTGAGGTCTCAACCAAAGAAAGGATAATTGAGGAGAAAGAATTGTTTATTCTTTCTGAATCATCTAAGCTCTCTGCCTTTCAAGTATCTTCTTCCTCCCATGACCTCTCTTCTACCACACCACAGACATCAGGAACTCTTGGTTCCGTTGGGAGAACTTCCACAGCTTCCATCAGCTATCTCCGTAAAACGGCTCCAGGGAAAGACACCTAAAGTAAGCACCTTTTCAAAAGAGCAAACGAGTTAGTAGCCTGACAAAGTACCAAGTTTAAACAGAGTAATTAACCTATACGAAGATGTCCACCAGCAATAAGAAGTTGGAAGATTTCTTACTTGTTAAACTTCAGGCAGATAAACAGTTCGTCTTCTGGGCATGGTGCATGTCTGTGATCTTAGTACTTAGGAGACTGAGACAAATTTGGGGCAAGCCTTGTCTCTAAGACAAGTTTAATACTGAGTTCAGGCTCATCCTGGGCAAAGTCAAAAGACCCCATCTCAAACCAAGCCAACAGAAATACAAACAAAACAACAGTACATCTTTCCCAACAGACAGGACATTCTTTTCGGTTAGGTAATGCCTGTGCAGCACTCCTAATTGGGTGATGCTTGTACTGTACTTCTTCTGATTGGCTGATGCCCGTGCAGCCCTCCTTCTGATTGGTGATGCCTGTGCAAAACTGATTGACAAAAGGCTTCAGTAGTGTGCCTACTCAGTAATCATAAATCCATCACCTGAAGTATACCAGGTAACATGCTCTTCCTGGTAACCAATGGGTTACTGTGCAGTGATTTTTTTTTTAAGGTTGATTAGTTTGTTTTGAAGGTACCTGATCCTTGAGTGGCATCTTAGGACATCAATCTAGAGTCTTTAAGCAGCTCTATGATCAGCAGTCCTGATGGATTAAGAGAATAGCGATGTGAATCTGGCTTGTGTGTATTTAGAAGGGAAAGGTTTTCAAAGGGCCAGAAGTGGCAGTTCATATCATGTCCTAGAACTGAAGAGCGTGGAGTACAATGATTGCTGTGAAGCGCTGAGGGTTCAAGGCCAGCCTCAGCTTCAGAGTGAGACTCTGTTTTTAAAATATTAAAAATTAAAAATAGATCTCTTGAAAGTCTGGGCTGAGGATGTACATGCTTGCTTAGCATACGTAAAGACTGGGATAGGATAGCTAAGTTCCCAAAAGCAGAAATAGAAAGAAAAAGCATTTGACTTAAACAACAAACAATAAGGTTTTTTTTTTTTTTTTTTTTGAAACTTAGATATTTGACTTGGTATAAGCCAAGGTCATTTATTTTCAGAGACTAAATTCTTATTTGACATGGTCCAAAATATTTTTTCCTGACTAAGACATGGTAAATTATGTTTTTGCCGTAATGTAAATGTAGAATCACTTGACAATTTGTAGTATTCAGGTTTCTACCAAGTGCTTTCTTTTCCTTTTTTTTTTTTTTTTTTTTTTTTTCAGAGCTGTGCATGGAACCCAGGCCTTTGAGTGGCATGCTGGGTAAATGTTCTACCTTTAAGCTACATCCCCAGCCCCATGCTTTTACATACATTTCAACCTCTCCTTCTTCTCCTTCTCTTCCTCCCCTTCCTCCCCCTCTCCCCTCCTCTCCTTTTTCTTATATTACAAAAGAGCAGTGTAATATACCAATTAAAAACATGGACGGCTCTGGAGCCAGATTGGGAGGAATGTGTGTATAACAGTTCCTGACTTCTTAGTTAGCAATCTTGAGGAGCAGACTTCTTAAATTTACTGTTCTACGACTTGACTCCGTAGTGGGATGTTTGTGTGACCTAACTTCCAGAGCTGTTGAGTGAGTGCCATGAAGTACTTAGAGCACCGAGCACTTATCAGCTGCTATGCCTGTCACCACATCACAGCATGTTAAGGAGAAATGACTCCTGGAAGGGATTGATGGTGAACGGGAAGGTCAAAGAAGGGACCTTGACACTCAAGTAATCTCCAGGCAAGACTGCTTTTGTTTATTAAGCATCTCTGTCTTATATCTGCTCCTGTATCGACTAAACCTTTGGTCTCTCGTGAGTTTTCTGTTGTTGGCTTTTTGTTTGTTTGGTTTTTGTTTTGTTTTTGTTTTTGTTGTTGTTGTTCTTGTTTTTTCTTCATTCCTTGACTAGCTCGTAACTTATTTTAATTATTCTATGTGTACCATGTGGTTAGTTACCTCTCCTTTAGCCCTGGCCCACTGTTCTTCCTTAGTGCCACCCTGTTGGTTTACTCTGTCTTCTTGGTCTGTCTCCAGACTATTTCCCAGAATCCTCTTTCTTCTTGCCAGTTTCCCACCACCTATTTCCTGCCTCAGCTCATTAGCCATCAGCGTTTATATTGACAGATGGTGTTTATAAGATATTCTCTCCACAGTGCATGCCTTTAATTCCAGTACTGGGGAGGCAGAGGCGGGCAGATCTCTGAGTTTGAGGTCAGTCTGGTTTACAGGGTGAGTTTCAGGGCAGTCAGGACAACACAGAAAAACCCTGTCTTGAAAACCCAAATACATACGTACAAATGTACGAAATGTTGGTTCCTGATTGTCCCAGGACAGTTAGCGCTACAAAAAGAAACTATCTTGAAATACTAACTAAATAAATAGTTCATTTTCAATTGGTACCTGAATTAAAGCAAGAGCTAACGGTCTCATTCTTCGTGCCATAAATTTGTCAGATCAGATAGAAATTAAGCAAATGCCAGCGAGTACCACAAGGGTTAAGCACAGGAGACCTATGCCATTGAAACTCCAAAGGAAAGTCTCCCGTTCTTCCTTCTGCATTAGAGACATGCTAAGAATTTCTTTTCCACAAGAGGGCGATAAGTGCACAGGGTTTCACAAGAGCGCGTAGGCCGAGCGACTTCGGGAATAACTTTTTTTTTTTTCTTCACCGGGAGACAGCCGCAAGGACCACCACCTACCCACTAGGGCTCGCATTCCCACGGGAGAATCCGGTTTATGGAGTCTATCAAAAAATCATGCTGTTGCTCATCCTTGTGTAAGCTTCTCTATCATAGCTGTTCACATCAGATCAAATCTGAGGCATCAGACTGGCCTAGCATTTTCTTCTGTGAGTTAACTCTGGAAACCAACAGACATTTATTTTTCAAGCATATGATTCTCCACCTGATCCCATATTCAAGAATATATATTTCAAACCAAGATTGCAAACCAAGGGTTGCAAATAGGTCGGGGCCGGGAGAGGAGTGATTTTCGTTCAAAGAGCGATGTATTTGCAGTTCTATGTAAATCTACTCTGTCGCAGATACTTTCTAGATATTTTGTGTTTGCCCTTTCCCAACCTTCTGGGGCCTTTTGAAATCCTCTGTTGGGGCGCTCCAGTTCTGGTTGTGCCTGCTGTAACTGTTTTGCAGGGGTGCTGGGCTGCGGGTGGCTGGGAGAGTTGTCCCCAGGGAGGCTGAGGTAAGTCCTGGAGAGGGGTCTGGTGTTTTTTGATAGAAAAACTAACAGTGCATCTGCTGGCGCATCCTCACAGAGGAGCACGGAATGCAAAGTCTCCAAGGGCCTTCGCTGCCCCGCGTGGGTTGACTCGGTTCTAGTTCTTCTTTTCCTAGTTGTCTTCTTCACCTTTGGCAGAACATCAGTCCAGGTCGGGTTCGCACCTCACATCACTTAGCCGCAGCAAAGAGATCCATACACGGTTTTTCTTCCCGACGAGGCTAGGCCGTCCTGGGGGACGTTCTTGAGTCTTCCTTGTATTTCTGTGTAGCAACTAGCTCGATCCACCTTGTTAACATTGACTTAAAACTAATCTTTCTCTTATTCAGCCCCACTAGGTCCCAATGCTCGGCGAAACGGAGTGGTTTAAGTCTTCTAGAGGGTTCAACAAAGCAAGTTCAGAAGAGACTTCCGTTGTTTAGTGTGTGTGGGTTTTATTGTTTGGTTTGAGGTAACCACATAATCCCCGTTTTTCTTTTTGTAGCAATGGCCTTTCTACAGAGCCCTCAAACACCTCGGCATTCCACATTAATATATTCGGAGCAGAACCATTGGCATCTTTGCCGAGCTTAAGTACAGTTAGCTAAGGTTTCGTTTGCATTCATCTTGTGTCACCCTGGATTTCATGATGGCTCCTTTCTTTTAAAGTAGAAGTATCTATTGCATGGCGCGCTGCATCAAAGGTTAAGGGAAAGTACGGAGCCCAGTGGATCCCGCAAGCTGTAGATCTCAGGAGCAGGCTGCAATATAAACCCGAGGACGCGAGCGCCACTCTCCCCTAGGCTCAAAATCCAAGGGCGCACCACCTTCCTCACCGCTGCCTTGTGAACCCCTCCTGCAACCTCGGATTTGCCAAACAGCTTTCATTTATTTTTAATTAAAATGCAAATCATTCGCTTTCAAGCACACAGCCTTGCCCTCTCCAATATATAGCTGTATACATATAGAAGAGTAGTGTTGAGAGAGGGTTGCTTAGTCTGCTACTCGTTTGGAAAGGCCCGGCTTTATCAGGAAGTGTGCGCAAGAGTTAGGAGGTCTGGGGAGGTCCCCAAGGAAAAACAACCAGGAGCCCCAAGAGCATTTGAAAGCAGCAAACAGTGAACCCATAAGGCAGGACCTGGCACACCCACAGCAGCTCGCCCGCCCGGGATCCTCGGCAGGGTGACCTCTACCCGACTGAGCCCAGCAGCTCCCTCTCCTGGGATCCTGGGGGCAGATCTCTGAAGGCACCTGGCTAGAGGCACCCGCCTTTCTTCAGAGGCGGGCCGGAATAAGTCGGGGAAACAGGCTGTCACTGCAGCTTAAGAATCTAGGCAGCCGACTTCATCACTCAAGGATCCAGGTACACGGTCCCCATAGCTTTTTATTATTAGAATTGAGAATCATACTATTTTAATTATAGATTATGAATGTCAGAGACTCAACGAATGAGGCTTCTTCATTCTTCATTTCAAACCCAGCTTTGTAACTGCAGAGCACAGTTAAGTTGGAAAATCTCTCTCTCTCTCTCTCTCTCTCTCTCTCTCTCTCTCTCTCTCTCTCTCTCTCGTCTCTCCTCCCCCCTCTGTTCTTCACTTTCTCTGTCTCTGTCTTTTTTCTTGTCTATCTCTCTGTGTCTCTGTCTCTCTCTGTCCCTCTCTGTCTTTCTCTGTGTCTCTGCCTCTGTGTCTCTGTCTCTCTTTCTTTCCGGTCTATTTTCTTTTTTGATACCCCCTCCCCAATGCCAGATACCAAATTCTCTCACTAGAGAAACGATCAATTCTGTAACGACCAACCCTTTCACGATTACAGTAACTACATGGATAGATACTTTGGAGGAGAGAACTTCTAATACAAGCAGCTTCGGTTTTCTCAGTTCCTACCTAGTCCCTTTCCCGGTGAACCTGAGCAGATCGCAGAAGGCCCAAAATTCGACTGCTGACTGATCGTGGTCCACGGAGGAAATGCTGGGTCGGAGTGGGAGTAGTTTGTGAGGAAGCCAGAGGCATTGAAATTCCAGCGGCAGAAACAGAGCCTGCCCGCCACTGTCTGCTCCACGAAATTGGCTGACTGCTCTTCGCGGGTTTAGGTAGCAGAGGCGACCCAGTGTGGAAATGCAGACAGCACCCACTTCAGCTCTCCCCGGAACCCAGAGGCTGGCAGGTCTCTTAGCATATCTCCCACCCACGCAGGACCCCACCTTTCCTAGGGTCAGATCCTAAACTCTACGGAATGATGGCATTAACCAAGTCTTGAAGTTAATAAAGATGGGAGAGCCAGAGGAAGACAAATATCATCTCCCCCACCCCGACCGCGAGTGAATGGAAGGAGCGGAAGATGATTAACCCCTAGACTTTGCTCTCACATCTCAAACTCAACCTCGGTTTGACACCGGTAAAGGACTCAAGCTTAGGAGAGGTAAGGGGACAGGATTAAGGCCTTAAAGCGCCTTGACATTCAGAGTCAAACTCCCTGGCGCTGTTCAGTTTTTATTCTTGGGTCATTTGACGCATCTATTTCTGTTTTCTGAACCTTAAATTCGGACTCAATGATATGATGCAAATCTCTGCTGTGACACTCCCCCCCCCCCCCCCGCCTCCACTGGTGTATCAACTGCCTGATTTCTCAAAATCGACCAAAGACGTTTTTTTTCTCCTCGGTTTAGGTCAACCCTGACCAGACCTTAGATCAGCCAGAGGGAGCAAAGCCCTTTTGACCATCGCACCCAATCCCAGCCTAGAAGTCGGTCGACTCTAGCTTACTCAACTACCCGGAGTTGAGAGCTTGACCAGACTTTCCAACAGTTTCCTGTCTCCACCGAGGTGTTCCTCTATCTAAAGTTGTGAATTTTAGTGATCCTGCCTCATGTAAATCCAACTAATAATAATAGAGGGAGGAATTTTTTTAAAAATAATTATCT
The DNA here is from genome assembly GCF_011762505.2 of Arvicanthis niloticus. NCBI lineage: Eukaryota > Metazoa > Chordata > Mammalia > Rodentia > Muridae > Arvicanthis > Arvicanthis niloticus. Next base: position 21,602,155 of record NC_133435.1, read on the forward strand.
CATTTCTCTTAGTGTTAGACACCATGCAGGAGATAAATATTCTCATTAAGCTGATTTCATCCCCAGAGTACTGAGCCCCCCTCACAAGTGATAATGATCTAGGGGGAGGAAGAGTGAAAACAAGAACGGAGAAAAAACAGAAAAGAGCAGGAGACGGAAAGATGGAAAAGGATGACCCTTAGGCCTGCGAGGGGATTTAAAAACATCTATTGGCTTAAGGAGCAACAAATCAATTTACACAATTCTGGAAGAGCCCAGATGGCCTTTAATTAATCCCTTCAAAAGAAGGAACCCGGCCTGGGATGTGCCTCCTGCCTGTTCCATTAGCTCCCTTTTTGCAAGGGTCCAGACACCGTTCGAGGTGAGGCGCTGTGAGCTGGTGGGGGAAGTGTGGGAGGATGACGCGAGCTGGCGTGGGCGGAAGAGACGAACTTAAACTGCTTTTCCATAAAAGGGCTGGCTTTTCATTATTCCTCTCTTTAAAAAGTAATGCCCTCTCCGTCTCTGCTCCCTCCTTCTCCTTTCCATTTTATTTTGCACAATTAATTGAGACGGACACTGGCTCTAGGCTGGAACCACTCTTTCTCCAGGCCCCTCCCCTCTTGGCTCCGCCCAAGCGAAGCTGGGGCGGGGACTAGGCGGGCGCGCCCTTACGGCTCCCTAGTCTCAGCCAATCAAAAGGCGTGGCGCTCCCGGGTGGGCGTGTCCCAGGAGCGACACCTTGCCGAGGCTGAGCGCTATTGGAGGCGGTGGTTACGCCCAGGACCTGCGCCCCGCTCCTCAGTCCCGCCCTTCCGAGCCGCCCGGGAGTGACGTCCTCGAAAGTTCTCATTTTGGGCCCCCACCTCCCCTCCCTTGCGTCCCCCAGCTAAAGAGCGGCAGGGAGGGGTGCAAATGTTTTATTACCTTTGAGAGCTTCATCCGAACTGTCAGGCCCGGAGGGAGAGAGGAAAGAAGGGAAGAGCCGCCGAGAGGGTCAGTTTGGCCAGAGGACAGGGCTCGGACGAGCCAAGCCTGGAAAGCCAAGGAGAAATGCCAGAGAGGCGAGAGAAGGGCGGAGAGTGAGAGGAAGAGAGGGCGCCGGGGGTGGGGCGAGGGTCTCCGGGCCGGCTTGCAGAAGCGGACGGACGATCGGAACCGGCCCGCCAGACTTTTCACACTTAGGTTTATTTTCTCTTTCTTCCTTTACGATCCGGTTCCTCCGGCGCCGCGTGGCCCGGAGAGGAAGCAGGCGCGTGGGCGCGCCAAGTCCCCAGCCGCCCCGGAACGGTGCCACTGCCCTTTCTGGCGCAGTAACGCCGGGCCCGCGGCGGTGGCGGCCGCGATCCCCACCCCCCCAACCCCCGCGCAGGCCGTTTGCGCTCCGTCTCCCGGGCGAGCTGCGAGTGCGACTCCGCTGCGCGGGGCCGCCGAGGGCACCGAGCGTCCGAGAGAGCGAGATCAGAGGCGCGCACCGGGCGGAACGCGGCCGGCTTTGAAGCTCCCGTAGGCTAGCGAGCCGGCCCCCACCCTCCTACATCAAAGCCAGCGCTCCGCGCCTCCCAACCTTGTTGCAAACTCTCGGGGCTGGCCCCCGGTACGTCTTGCTGATTTCCCGCGGGGGTGGAGAAGATGAGAAGCAGAGCGCTCTGAGCCGGGAGCGAGGGACCAGCGCCCGGGATCGAATCCCGGACTCCTGGAGCGGAGGAAGCGCCGATCCCACCCGCGTCCCCACTGCCCTCGCCCGCCGCCGCCTCCCGCGGGGCTTTTGGACATTTCTGCTGCGCAGCTCGCCCTGTAGCTCCGGGAGCCCGCGGCCGAGCCTCGCTTCCCTTGCGCGCACCCCCAGCACCTCAGGCTCTCCTGAGAGCCGGCGGGGCCACCAGCCTGCGTGGCTGAGGGTTCGGGTCTGGCTGTGGGATGTTAGCTGTGGGGGCGATGGAGGGCCCCCGGCAGAGCGCATTCCTGCTCAGCAGCCCGCCCTTGGCCGCCCTGCACAGCATGGCCGAGATGAAGACCCCGCTCTACCCCGCCGCCTATCCCCCGCTGCCCACCGGGCCCCCCTCCTCCTCGTCCTCGTCCTCCTCATCCTCGTCGCCCTCCCCACCTTTGGGCGCCCACAACCCGGGCGGCTTGAAGCCCCCGGCCGCGGGGGGCCTCTCGTCCCTGGGCAGCCCCCCGCAGCAGCTCTCAGCAGCCACACCTCACGGCATCAACGACATCCTGAGCCGGCCCTCCATGCCGGTGGCCTCCGGGGCCGCCCTGCCCTCCGCCTCGCCCTCGGGGTCTTCCTCCTCCTCCTCCTCGTCCGCCTCTGCCACCTCGGCCTCTGCAGCCGCCGCCGCCGCTGCCGCTGCTGCCGCCGCTGCCGCCTCGTCGCCCGCCGGGCTGTTGGCCGGCCTGCCCCGCTTCAGCAGCCTGAGCCCCCCGCCACCGCCGCCCGGGCTCTACTTTAGCCCCAGCGCCGCGGCCGTGGCCGCCGTGGGCCGGTACCCCAAACCCCTGGCCGAGCTGCCCGGTCGGACGCCCATCTTCTGGCCCGGGGTGATGCAGAGCCCACCTTGGAGGGACGCGCGCCTTGCCTGTACCCCCCGTGAGTACTATGGGGGGGGGCGGGTCCCTGCCTTCTAAGTCTGCTCTAGGGTCGTGAAGCCCACGGTGCCCGCCGGTCGGTCAGTCCTCCTGGCCGGCACACTAGTTTGGAAGTGCCCGGACAGCACGCGTTGGCTGGGCCTGGCAGTCGAGCGAGGGACTCGCGCTTTCCTGGGCTCGCCGAGGCTCAGGCAGGCCTGGGCTCCGCCAGCGAGCATGTGTCTGGACGGAACACAGCGTAGCGGGCGAGCTTCTGTCTGGGCTCTTCCTGAAACTGACCAGCTCTGGGTCAGACGGATGGAAAGCTGGGAGAGGCCTCGGCACCGCTTTCTTTCTTGCTCTTTCCTGCCATGCTTTTCCTTCAGTAGCCTGACCCGTGTTTTCCGCAAACCTGTGAGGGTAGGCAAGGCAGCTAGCTAGCTACCTCCTCGGGAAAAGCAGACGTTTGCTCTCACGCATTCACGCATTCTCCCTGGCCATCTCCAGCTTTTTTTTTTTTTTTCCCAGCTCCCTCGCCCACTCCCAGTGCAGTTGCCCAGAGCTAGCCGAGCCGAGCCGGGCCAGCGGTTCCCAGAACTGGGCCAGATGCTTTGGGCCGCTGGTCGTTGATGGACTTGGGTTTTCCATGCTCCTAGAGCCCAGGGTCCTGGACACTGAAGAGGCATTTTGGCTATCAACAGACTAACTCAACAGATGAGAGGGGGAGAAATATTCATGTGACAGGACACAGACTAGTAAAATGTAGCCCCCAAAGACTCTGGGTCAATTCAGCTGTCCCAAGGTTTGGACAATTCTGGCTCATGGGCCACAGCTCCTAGAAGGCTCCTGGCCCCCAGATGGCGTCTAGGGCCCGGCTTAACTCCCTTTCTCACTCTGTATTTTGCTGATGACCAAGTCCCTGAAGTCAGTCCAGGTCGCTGGACTTCCTTCCCTGAGACTTAGCGGCAGTAACTTAACAGGAAACTATGTCTGGGGGCTCTATGTGGGAAGGCGACTCCTCAGAGCTATTGAGATGTCGGAGAGACACTATTGTATCAGTGTTGATTGTAAGGATCGCCAGACCTGTGTCTCCTCTGGTCTCAAACTAGGGACCAGTTAGCTCTTAAGTGTGCAAAGCACAAGGAGCCCTTTATTGCTCAACACAGGTTAGGGAAGTGGCCAAGGAAAACAAAACAAAATATAAAATTTAAAAAGTTAGTTTACTTTCATACCAAACCACTTATCTTCCATCTGCTCAGGGACTGGTACGAGAGGGTGGCCTTTCTCATGCCCTCCTGCTTAGTTTAAGAGGGTGTCCCGTATCTGCCCCGTACTCTTTAGCAGTTGCCTCCCTAGCTATTGGGCACTGTGGTTAAGCACAAAGTATTTACTGCTACCCCAACCGCACCTGGGTCGGAGAAAAGTAGCTGGCAAAAGGTAACAAGGGGTGGAGGGGTGACGAAGGCCACAGATCGCCATTCTTTTACTATCAAAGCACAGTTTTGCTAATTTGCTCCCCTCTCTCCTGTGGAGCACTTTAACAGGTTGTTTTTTCCTCCCTCTTGTTATCAGATCAAGGATCCATTTTGCTGGACAAAGATGGGAAGAGAAAACACACCAGACCCACGTTCTCTGGCCAGCAAATCTTCGCCTTGGAGAAGACTTTCGAACAAACGAAGTACTTGGCAGGACCAGAGAGAGCACGCTTGGCCTATTCCCTGGGGATGACGGAGAGTCAGGTCAAGGTGAGTGGACCTTTGACACCTTCAGGGATGGCTTTCTCCGCACGTGCACGCGCGGGCACGCGTGGGCGTTCATGCGCACGCGTCTGAGTCTGTATTTTACCCCTTACCAAACTAACTAACTGGGCGGAGGTGGGAGTGCCCTCTGAGGAGCCTGGGGAGAAGTGGGGAGCAGGGAGAGAGTTGGGAGTTGCACAGGCCCGGGGGTCCTTTGGAGGCAAACTATTGGTGAACAAAAGATATCAAGCCCCCGCCTTAGAAATTAGGCTAATCTGGACAGCAGCCTGTGCTGGAGAAACACGCCTTTATCAGAGAATAAAAGCATTAAGGAAATATCCCGGAGAACAGATCAAGCCGATTAGAAAGCTTGATTTGCTTTATTTGTAAAGATACTCAAGCTATTGTTTGTCAATTCGGGCCCTTTAGATATAAAATTTCCCAACCAGTATCTTCGATAGTAATTCGTAGATAAAAAAAATAAATGAATCCAGCGGAACTTAACATCGCTAAAACTTGCTTTTGGCTTAGATAAATATGATTATTTTGGAATAGTAATTTTCCAAATGAACCGACGAGATTATTAGTGTATTGAATAAGATTGAATTCTGTTTAAAGCAAGTTTATCTGCAAAATTAAGATACTGCAGCTTATGACAACAAATTGTAATTAAGATGTCACTTTGCTTATAATTGAGTTGTATACTGCATTTCTAGGGAACCAGATTTTAGAAATCTGTCCCTGAAAATAAGATTGAGCCAGCTGGGTAAATTCAGTATGTTCGTTCGTTTCCTAGTTTTCTCTGTTCTCTTTGTCCATTTCAGTTACATTTCTTTCTTTAGGCTTCTCTCTCTCTCTCTCTCTCTCTCTCTCTCTCTCTCTCTCTCTCTGTCTCTCTCTCTCTGCTTCCTTTAGTTATATTGTTGCTCATTAAAAAGCAATATCATTAAATCTTCCACTTAGGGTTTACTTTCCTGCTAGGCAAGCATCACACAATATATTTCAGCCGAGATTTTTCACGTGGCTATTTAGAAAACCATCACGTTCGAACTTATTTTTGCAGTGGGTGGCTGGAGAGCCTACCACCTTAATCCGAGGGTGTTCATTTGTCACCATAAATATGTCCGTATGGCCAGAGGTGAATTGTTATAGCAATATAAAGAAAATCACTTTCTTAACAATTCTGATTCTCTGGATAAAATACATAACAGATGAGAGAGGCATAAAAGGAGGACAATTCAGCATCTTCAGAAAAAAATGGTTGTTTATGACAATTCTTCAGATTAAAACACATGTGTCAGACCCATGTTAAACATGAACATGTCGAACATATCTGTATCTCAAACGAATGTCTTAGGCAGCAGCAACATGCCGCTAATATTTGGAAAAAAAAAAAGAGGCAATGTTGTAATAGAAAATAACGCAACTCGGCAACTTTTCTATTTAAAAACAGCAAATGGTGATATTTTAGCTTTGGTTTTATGAGCAACCTTGAGGGTGGAGAAAGACGGTCAAGCATCTGCCCCACCGTGATGATAATTCTGGCTGAGCTGTATATTGTCATGCCTCTGCAGTTGTTGCTATTGGTGAATTGAAGTTTTTATTATATCCAGAAAACTTCAGACCACACACACCTTAAGTTTTGTGGAGAGGAGAGGCAATTTACCACTGAAGTTAGAGCGTATTCAGGCCTGAAAACAGTCAAGTGTCCAAAAGTGAGAAACAGAGCGGGAAATTGGCTTTAATGCTGCGCTTTTCCGTACAAATCACAGCACACTGTAGTTGTTTAAAACTTCTTAATCTACAAATGCAACTAAGGACTAAAAATCACTACAGGAAAACTATGCAAGGTTTCCTTGCCAGTACGGATGTAGGAAGAGCAAATTTATTTTTAGGGAAACTTGTGCCAAGTCTTGTTTTCACTCCGAGAAACGGTTTACTGATGGCCTCAGTGAGCTTGTGTTACTATCGCTATGGCAACGGCGGTGGGTTAGTGAGGCCGTTAGATTGACTTTGAGGCCTGGACCCGGGAGGCCCCCGCGAGGGACAGTGGCGAGGAAGGGGCCCGGGTCTTCCAACACTCAGCTTCTCCAGCCCTCCTTCTCCCCTCCCCTTCCTTCTCTCGGCTCTCAGGTCTGGTTCCAGAACCGTCGGACCAAGTGGAGAAAGAAGCACGCAGCCGAGATGGCCACGGCCAAGAAGAAGCAGGACTCGGAGACCGAGCGGCTCAAGGGTACTTCGGAGAACGAGGAGGATGACGACGATTACAACAAGCCCCTGGACCCGAACTCTGACGATGAGAAAATCACTCAGCTGCTGAAAAAGCACAAATCGAGCGGCGGCAGCCTCCTGCTGCACGCGTCGGAGGCCGAGGGCTCATCCTGAGCTCCTGAGCGCGGCCCGCACCACTGGGATCCCGACCGCGCCCCACAGCCGGTCCCCAGGGCCCCAGCACCCCGGCTGCTCGTCGGGCCTTAACTATTTTCTAAGATGTACATATCTATTTTTTTAACCTAGAAATTGTGGCGGGGAGGGTGGGGGTCGGTAGGACGGCGCGTTGATGAAGAGGAAAGGAACCCGCCAAGTGCACTGCGTAAAAAACCCGCAGCCGAACCCGCAGCCCCGCGGCTCCCCAGGACCCTTCCCACCCGCGACGTCAGGCGTCCCCCATCCAGGCTCGGTCCTTTGCATTGCGTTCCCTGAGCACCCGGCCGTGTTTCCGAAAGGTCGGCAGCCAGCGCCTGGTGGGAACCTCCGAGCCACCGAGGGCAGCTGCCACCTAGGGAGAAAGGGACACTTCCCCCTCCCCCCAACTGCTCTGCCAACCAAGTAACCTGTTGAAGGCTCTATGTAAATAAATCGTGAGTCACACTGACTAGAAGTTACTTTATTGTGAATATTTAAAATGTAAAATGCTTTTTGGAATTTGGTATAAAGAGATGAACCTTTACTCTCGTTGGTTTAGGGTATTCACACCACTTGGCCGCCTTTCATATTAACTTGAAAATCTTAGAAAACAGTGTCATCGCCTTCCTTAGACACCTCCCGACTTCACTCCTCTTTCGGCTCCGGATCTTTCCGAACCGCTTTTCCCTTTCACCAATTCTTGCCGGGCTTCCAGACCTTGCTGGGTCCCAGGGCAGCCCCAGGCCCCCCCCACCCCCCCACCCCCGTCCCGCCCAGAACTTGCAGTCTGAGATCCGGGAACCCACGCTTCTCACACCAGCCTTTGGGTTCCCCTCCGAATTTGCACAGTCGTTTGTTGCTATTTATTAGTGATTAAAAAAAAAATATTGGGGAGGGAAGGGCTACAATTCCTTGTATTTAATTTAACTCCTTTCTGATAAAACATGCGTGTTAAAAGTAGATGGTGGGAATTGTTAAAAGCGCTCTGGGTCAGAACATAAAAGTTCCATTTAGTTGCTGTAATTGAATTCGAAGTGTTTTGTATCATAAGAATACTATAGAATATGTAAATTGTTTTCTTTTTAAGCTATTAACGGTGATATATTAGCCTCTTTAACATTTATTAATTTATACGAGAAATTCGGTTTGTAAAGAAAAGGCAGCCCCTTTGCGAGACCCGTGAAATGTAATGCACTTTCTGTTTCAAAGGATAAAACGAATTAAAAACAGCAACAAAAAAAAAATAGTTTGAAGAAGTCTGTTGCCTTGAATGAATACGTACTGGTCAGCTGGCCTCATCAGATCTCAAATAAAAGCCAACAGCACAAAAAATCGTGAAATAAATCCTGGTGAAATAAATGTTGCTGCTCCTCCTCCTCCTCGCCCTCCTCTCCCTCCTCCCCTTCCTCCTCCTCCTCTTCATCACCACTATTGTCATCTCTATTCGGAGGAATCACGCCTATCCCCCTGGCTTGGCAGGACAGAAAAGACAGCCGCCTTCTTAGTCTTCTTAGTACGTACTGGGACTGTCTAGTGGGAACTTTAATGTCTCCTAAATTTTTCCTGATTTCCCTCCCTTTGCCGGGAAGCCCCTAAGGAATCTAGGAAGACCTCATTTGGTATCTGAGGCAGTTCCTCGGGCAACCCCTAATTTGATTAGCTTAGGGGAAGCCGGAGCTGGGAGCAGTCTCTCTGCATTTGAGATGAGCATTTTCTACAGTCACCTAGCAGATTGCAGAACAGTCAGGAGCCCCGGATTTGCCAGGCACGACAATGAATGGAAAGAAAGCGTCTTTTAAGTGGCCTGGCAGCCTTTCCTATTACAGACACAGTGACCTGAGCTTTTCCAATGAGAGAATCTGGTGGGGTGTGTGTGGAGATTACTGCCTTGTTTTTTTTTGGGGGGGGGTATAATCAATTTTGTTTTGTTTTCAGGCGTTCAATTATAGGTCCAAGTATACACTTTTTTTTCTTTAGTGGTTCGGATTAATGAGACAGATCAGTGGAACCTCTGTATGGGAACTGTTTGGTTTCTGAGAGAATGCATATTTTAAAAAGTTTTCCCCCCATTAGTCAGATTGGCTAAAGGAATTCTTATGGTGCATATTCCTGATAGCCTGGTTCATCCGAAAAGAAGGAAATCACCTCCTTTCACTGTCTCCACTTTGCAAAGTTCTCCAGAAGTTTCCAAGCCATTTTAGTTTCTGTGTTTTTTAGCAAGACTGTGGCATTTGGCCTATGAAGAGGCAACTGTTTGCTAAGAACAGTTTATCTGATGGAGTGACAGAAGCTTAATCCTAACTATGGACAAGCAAGAACACCCCCTCCCTTCCAGTATTTCTTTCTTCTCTTTCTTCTCTCTCCTCTTTCAGCATTCTCTCCCTCCAGCCTGTCAAATTCTTTCCCTCCTCCTGGGTTCATTTCTCTCCCTTCCTTCTCAACCACTGTTTTTTTTTTTCTTTCTTTCTCTCTTTCTTCCTTTCTTTTTGTGAGAAAGGGGATACACTTGTTTACTATTTTGCAAGTACACTTTATTGCAACAAATAAAGCTCCTTTCCCCACTTTACCCGTGTCAACTTTTAACCTCTCTGCAGCCCTTTGAGAAAGCCAGGACACAAAAGGAAGAAGATTCACACTACAATGAAAAACATTGTTTCTGAATCAGGATAACAGGGATCACCAATAGCTGGGGGTTGGGGGGCAGGGGGGGGGAAGATGACAGACGTAGTAACAGGAGTCATAGAAAACTTCTTAGTAAGTAGTACGGAAGGAATGTGTGAGTAAAACAACCAAAGGCTGACTGTTTATTTCAGGTTAGACGGGTGGAGAGGGGCCTGCCACACACCCTTTAGAAAGCATTCTCTCTATGCTCAGGGTCCTTAAGATGTGAACCGGGGTTGGAGGTTGGGGGTGCTGTGGCCTCCACTGTGCCCCACTCTCCAAGTTGGCTGTGGTGGCAGGAGGTTCTGCAGGGAGCCAAACAGCAGACCAGCCTCTGGGGCTGGGCGCCCCAGGCATCCACTCTTTTTTTCCAGTTGACTGCAGCAGTGACTTGAGGTTTCCAGTTAATTTACTTCCATCTCAAACTCCAGCTGGCCACCAGTTACCGCTGGCCCCTTACAGCTGGTAGGAAGGGAGGCGTGGGTGGGAGGAAGCCTCCTCTCTCTCCCTTTGTCTTAGTTGGTTTGGTTTCTCTCCATGCACACCGGCTCAGTTCTTTCTAAGAGTTAGCTGTGGTGGGGAAGCCAAGAAAGCTGGTTTCTGCAAAGCGGCTGAGGCAGAGAATTATTTGGGAGTGTTGTTGTTGTCTTGTTTTGTTTTATCTTGGCTAAACATTGTTCTGGCTTTAACAAAATAAAGATCTGATGAAGCTAGAGCTTCAGGATTGGAAGTTCAAAAAAAAAAAAAAAGTCACAGGAGACTTGACAAACCACTGCTTTTATTAGTGTAAAAAAAAAGAGTAGAGGGATTATATGTGTGTGTGTGTGTGTGTGTGTGTGTGTGCACTGTACATGACATGTAGGATGAAGAGTTTTGATGCTTGTAGTGTGTGTTTCTTTCTCTGAAAGGGAAGTCACTTTGGAGGCTTCTAGAGGGATGGGGACGTGGAGTGGAAGGGACAAGCCACACTCCTGGACCTTACGGTCTTGCTCAATTCTCTTGTGCTTTTGTATAAGCTCAATTTTCCTGTGTAGTGATTAATTTCCCTTTGGTACCTGCAGGACTCTGAAGCCACGCCCATATGCTTTTGCTTCCAGAAGCTGGAGGAGGGAGGGGGAGATTGGACATTTTCAAGCTTGTGAACATTTTAATCAACTTTCCCCTTCTTGAGGACAGTGGGAAGAGAGAGGACTCAAAGTGCAGGCAGTTTGTCCTAGAGGCCTTGCTCTTGGACACAGTCTATGTCCTACGTAATGGAGACTAAAGATGCAGTCTAGAGTCATGAGAAAGGCATTAAGCCAGCACTAACTTGGAGAGGTGTCCCTCCCTTCCTTTAAATTGGTGTACACTTGAACACACACACACACACACACACACACACACACACACAGAGAGAGAGAGAGAGAGAGAGAGAGAGAGAGAGAGAGAGAGAGAGAGAGAGAGAGAGGAGAAATTCCACTTGGGAACTCCTAGCACTGAATAGCTTAAAGGGACAGTGGTTCTTTTGTTACTCCTCAACAATGGGGTGGTGTAACAACAAGAGAGGTAAGTGTTGATTCCATCTATAAACTCTATTTTAGGCTAATTTGAAGAGCTTTCTCTGCTTTCAACACCCCCTCCCCCTTTACAACACACACACACACACACACACACAGGCAGACTTGCAAAGAATTCTCCTCCCCCCACCACTTTTTCTTTTTAAAGCCAGATCTTTGTACTCCCCCACCCCATTTTCTCAGGAAAGTGATATTTTATTCTGAAGCATTTAGAAGACTACTTCTGGGGGGGCCCGCAGTGCTGTCTTCCCTGGCACATCCTTGTCTTCCTCTCTTCCATCCCCCTCTTCCCCTCCCCTTTCTCATTGTCTCTTCCCCATTTCTTTCTTTTGCTTTCCTTCCCATTTCCCCCTTTCCCTCTTTCTCATTCCCCCTCCCTTTCTTTCCTTTCTTTTGAGACCTTCTCCTGCTGGCCTCAAACTGGAGATTCTCCTGCCCGCCTCATGAATGCTGGGATTGTGGCCCCAGGCTGCCACACCCAACTAGACCCCCTTAAAACACAGCACCACAAACCCACACCATCCTTTATTAATGGAAAGTTAGTGGGGATAAGGGAGGTATGACCAGCAGGCTGGCTGAAGGGTCGGGGGCCAGTTTCCTGAAGCTGGCTTGGAGTTCCACAAACTGGAGGATTGATTTGGTGCCTGAGCTCTTTCTATGGATTTCCCTTCCCATCCAACCCCAGTGACTGGAAGATGAGCTGCCTTTGATATACATCCCTTGTTCTGAGGCAAACATGGTGTTTGGTATCCACTGAAGCCAGTCTGAAGGAGAGCTTCTTTTATAGCCACAATGTCTGCTTTGAATAGTAAGGGCTGATTCAGACGGGAATGCATTCAAAGTCGGATTCCTTCTATGTTGGGGGGGGGGGGCATTCTACCATGCAGTATAGTAGGTGCATATTGTTGTTATAAACTCTATCATATAGGAGATTCCTAGTGCTTCTCTGGTGCTACTGCCTTCCTCTTCCTTGGGGGGGGGGGGCAGCCAAAAGAAATGCTGAGACATACTCACACTATTTAACAGATACAGGAAATTCAGGAAAGAAGCCAGTGAACAACTTCTTTTCATCTCTGTGCACAGATTTTTGTTTAGTCAGGGTACATAAATTATGAGGAAAAAAAAAAGGTCAGATTTTTGGGGACAAATTTTCTCACATTACACACAGAAAGTTAAGGTCTCTGGAGGAGCACTCATTCACTCAATCCCACAGTGTGTAGACGAAGTGTGTAGTGCACAGGGCACAGTCATCTTCACACACACAAAGGCTTGTGAGGAGTCTGTTCCTCTAATGGACCTTCACACTGGTGTAGTTAGTCTTCTCTCTAATAGCCAACTGCAGCTTTGGCCTTTGTACTTGGTGCTATGATTAAGCTCTTGAAAATAATTTTGTAAGCCCACTCTTTCCCAGGAAGGATCCCTTTCACTCCCCCATGACAGTCACTCACTCTATGAAGGCTTGTCAAGTTTTCTCTCCAAATCCAATGATCTCAAGAGAATGAAAGAGCCTGAGAATTTTTTTTTTTTTATCTTGGCCACAATCACAAGATGATACAGTGTAGGAAATCCAGTTGGGCTTGGGCTGAATCTTTGAACCCCAATTGGCTGTACTGTATTGTTTAAATTGTACACCCCTTACCTTTACCTCAGTGATCTTGGCTGTAACAATGGGGACGCTGATTGCCCTCTAAGAGTTGTTTGGGAAAATGGAACATATGAGTTCATGTGAAGCTTGCAAAACAGAGCTTGACACAAGGCCAGGAGGCCAATCATTTATCATCACCAACCTCCTCTTCTTTACCATCAGAAGAAGCTGCTGTAGCCCCAGGAACTGTCTCTTCCAAGGTTACTTTTAAAAAAAACTCCAAGGCAAGATAGTTACTTGGTCCAGGAAAAATCATGAAATGGAAGAGAAGACAGTTTTGAGGGCAAGATCTGTTTTTCCTCATGTGAAATTTAAAGGGCAGCTAGCTGAGGTGTCCTAAAAGTATTTTGAAAAAGCTCTGGAATAGTCCTTCCTTTAAAAAGCAGCTCCCGTGGTCCTGGATGAGGGTTTTCCGGTGACTGAAGGGTACAGTTCGTTCTCCCTTTTGGATCCCTGTCCTGGGCAAGTCAGTGTCCTCTTGTTCTTAATCAGGGAACTCTACTGAGAGGTCCACATGGTCAGGACTGAGAAGGCTTATGTCAGGACCCTGTGTCCTTTAGCCTGCTTCTTCTGCCTCTGTTCTGCCTCCTAGTGCTAGGATTACAGACCAGCACCACACATCGGTTTATACAGTGCTGAGAATCAAACCCAGGGCTTCCTGCTTGGCATTCTCTGCCAGCTGAGCTATAGCTGCAGCCCAGAGCTAAGTCCCTCTCAGTCCTAATTATCAAGGAGTGTAGGTGGAGTCTGGAGGCAAACCCTCCAGCTCAGGGACACTCAACATCTTGATGGCAACTTTCATTTAGCTCCTGAGTCAGATTGGATTTCTGACCTACAGACAGCACACCGGATAATGAAGGTTTATTGTTTTTAATCCATTAGCTTTGGGGGTAATTTATTATATGGCACAGATAACTAAGTATCTAACAGATTTATCTTTGTCCTTTAAGAGAAGACCCTGAGCATCATGACCACTTCAAGCTGGTTGAACACACTGCAGGATGATGCTTGGGGTAAAGAGAAGGCATTGCTTAATGTCGCTAGAGCAACATTTGAGTCATGGGGATCTTTATTTCCACCTCTCCACTTTGGGGGGAAGAGGGGAAAGAAAAGATTTATTTCTTTTATGGGTATGTGTGTGAGCCTGAGAATATGTAGGTGTAGGTGTAGGTGTAGGTGTAGGTGTAGGTGTATGAAGGCCAGAAGACAGCATCATATCCTGTGGATCTGGAGTTGGGCTGTGGGCCACCTGATGTGGGTGCTAGGAAGCAAACCGGATCCTTTGCAAGAGCAGCAAGTGTTCTTGCCTTCTGCGCCATCCCTCCAGCCCCAGAGCTTAATCCAGAAAAGTAAGTTCAGTGACCCCCTCTCATTTCTTTGTCCAAGTATCCTAATATAAGAGCGGCCTCACAATGTTGCAAAACTCAGCTACATGACTTGCTGCAATATTGTATGCAGTTTGGCTACATGTAGGATACCTTATTTCCATCATGAAATCTCAGTCTGGAAAGGAGCAGACTGTTTTTGTGGGTTTGTATTGTTTCTTACCATAAGTAAAGACATATTTCCCCTTTTTCTTTGTTTGGTTAGATGCTGGAAATCTCTATCTCTGTTCGTCTGTCTCTGTCTGTCTCTGTCTCCCACCTCTCTCTCTTTCTGTGTCTGTCTGTCTGTCTCTCAAATTAGCCTGACTTCTAAGTTGGGGCTCCATTACTTTGCCTTTGGTAACCAGGGCTATGGGTCTTTCTAGGGTATGGAGTGTCAATGAGGTGCGAGAGGAGTGGGGCATCCTGCTGAAGTTGCTGTGGCCTCCTGAGAAGGCATGAGGGAAGGTGCAGCAAAGTTCTAGGAAGACAGAAGACCTGGATGTGAGCAGAACCAAATAATAACAACAGAAGGCTCTCTAGACTCTTCCTCATTCTGTATGAATATTAACTCATCTACCAAAGTTGGTTGGCAGAAGGCTCTTATTGATCTGCTCTACTTTGTAATTTGGGTTTTTAAAGAAGTGTAAAATTAAAGAAAACAAATCAATACATTTATTCATGACGCATTCTTGCAATGTGGCCCAAGTAAGACTGATCTCAGGATTCTCTTGCCTCAGCCTCTCTAGGGGTGAGATTACCAGCAAGTGCCATTATGCCTAGCTTATATATGCTACGTTTACACTTCTCTCCATAAAGAACAAGCAGAGAGCAGTCAGGGACCAGGAGAAGAGCAAACGCAGGCAAGCCACAGGCAAAGACTTGCCTTCATCACTTCCTGGGTAAGAAGCAGTTGCTGTACCTGCCCAGGGAGTCTGACAAAAATGATTGCAATGAGAAAGGGGTGTAGAGAGGTAAATAGGAAATCAGCACACAGTTGTGAACTTCCATTGGACAGACTGCAAGACAGAAGTGGACATAGTCAGGGCCCTTGCTTTCAGCATACTTAGGTGACTGACAGCCAAGGACTCATGTTCCCCATAAAAGGAGTTTGATTGCTTCCAGGTGGACGTGTTTTTATTTTTACTTATTCAGTTTTTCTGTGTGTTATCTCACCAGGGGCACAAATGTGCCTCAAATAGACTAGAAAGACCACAGTGGATGGCATCTTGGATGACACTGTAACAGAAACTATATATATATATGATTGTTCACTGTTATGTGGGTTGTTGTACGGTCATGTAACTCAGCTTGGTCTCAAACTTACTATGAGCATAGATAGCCTTGAACTTCTTATCCTTCTGCCTCCACCCCCAGTTTTATGGGATGCTGGAGGCTGAATCTAGGACCTTTTGTATACTACACAAGTACCTTACTAACTAAGCTACATCCTCAAATCAAAGAACACACACACACACACACACACACACACACACACACACACACACACACACACATTGGGATGAAAAGAAGCCACAAGGAATGTTGAATTCTCTCAAAGGTTTTAAAGAAAATGAAATAAACTTTAATATAGCTCTTATTCCTCCTACCCTAGAAAGGAAGTAACTTTCAGGCTATTGGAATCTTTTCTACAGCTTGTTGTATTTATAAATAACAATCAAAGGGCTGGAGGGATGGCTCAGTGGTGAAGAGCACTGACTGCTCTTCCAGAGGTCCTGAGTTCAATTCCCAACAACCACATGGTGGCTCACAACCATCTGTAATGGGATCCGATGCCCTCTTCTGGTGTGTCTGAAGACAGCTACAGTGTACTCATATACACAAACTAAATAAATCTTAAAAAAGAAAAAAAAAAAAAACCAGTCAAGTTGTTATAAAAACAAGACCAAAGTAAGAGATGAATGAGTTCAGTGTCAACACTTTCCCTGGGAGAGATGAAAGATCAAGAAACGAGGTTTTAGTTCATTCATTAAGAGTTCCTTTAAAATAAAATTGCAGCGGAGCCTATTTGTAATACGTTTGGTATTCTTCAGGTCACATGGGTTATGATTATACAAAAGACAGCAAGGGATAAGAAGGATGCTCACTGATCATTCCCCATGCCCCCTGCCATGATATTCATGCCTCATTCACTGGCCCAGAAGAGCACTTGAAAGGGTAAACTTTGATTTTCAATAATTTTTTTTTTCAAGACAAAATTTTGGAATACTACACACTAACCCACCTGACTAATCTCTACATGTTTTAATTACAGTTCCCAGCTCCTGAAGAATCCTCACTGGGAGTCCCCATCTAAGCCCCCTTCATGTCTACGGAATGCTGTTCTCTGTGCCTAGATACCCAGGAAGCAGTGGACAGCCCCATGGGCGCAGACACCCTTATGTCAAAGGATTCTTGAAGGCAGAAGTGGTCCTGGCGGTCAGCTGAAGTCAGCTTCCTTGTTGTTACATTGAAAGCGTCATTTCCAGGTCCTTCAGATACTTAAGAGTCACTGTGCTCCCATGGTGTGTGTGTGTGTGTGTGTGTGTGTGTTTTCCCACATGTGATGGATTTGTCTTCAGGTGTTTTCCTTAGGTACTTTTCTATCTTGCTAGCTTATAGTAATAGTCACATTGCTCTGGAAGGACGTGAGAAAAAGCCCTGTAATAGTGAGAAAGCTATCTAGAAGTAGCCTGGACCTATAAAAGACCATAAAGGCTATGGTTACACACCCCTGTGTGTGTGTTGTGTGTGTGTGTGTGGGTGGGTGGGTGGGGAGTGTCTTCATGGCTTACTCACAACTAGAATCAGGGTTGCCAGAGTTAACCTGGTCACCTCCCTTTAAAGAAGTTGTTTTCCAGATCCTGCTTCTCTGGCCAGATACTGTCACAAATAAAGCCAAGACTGATAAATGAACAGAGCAAGTGAAACCAGGGGAAGGACAGGCATATCTGATGTGGAAAGACGCCCTCCGACATTGGCCTTTAAATTTGGACTATTTTGTGAGGTCCCAAGGACAGGGAATGGCAACATTCTCTGGAGGCCTCGAGACAGATGCTGGATCTCTTGGAGCCTCTTCTTCCAGGGAACAGAGATTGGAGAAGGCTCTGTGACATCCAGTGGGAGGCCACAGCTCTAGAAGATTCTTCTGGTAGAGGACTGGGAAAAAAAAGGTGACAAATTTGGAGGTTGTTGGTTCCTTTTGACTTTCAGACAAAAGAACCACATATAATCAGAAGTAATCTGAAATATAACGACTCATACTTTCTTCTCTGGCTGCAGTATACTTTTTGGCACATCCTCTATTGAGACTGGCCCAACCAAGACTGGGACTCAAGGCGTGGGTGGCTACTCCTGGATCTAGTTCCCAGGTGCCTAGGGTGTTCTCCATTCCCAGACCTTTGGTCAGTGTGATGACAGGCTTGTCTGAGGTCAGCTGCATGGACTGCTGCCACCAGGCCACACCCAACCTGGGCTTCCTGCCCAGGACACGGAAGGCTCAAGAAGCGACTGCCCTCGCCCCCAACCCCAGCCTTGGCATTAACATAATATTATAGGTGTCCCTCAATACAAAGCCCCATCTGGCATCTGGTTGCATTGCTTCACAGAGAAGAGGTGATTTTGATGGCCAGAGTAGTTCTGGGTACAGTAAATCACCTTCCCTGGTTTAGCCTTACCACCACCATCCCCATCGCCCTAACACACGCTCACTTTGGATTTGGGGTGCGCCCCCTGTAGGCCTGGAGGACAGCTCAGGGCACACAGAGGCCCGTGGTGTCCATGCTGTTTCCTCTAGACCCAGGGCTATTTCGAACCCTCGACACAGCTTGTGTTTACGCCTTGTCACTGTCCACCTCCGGGGAGGTTTAGTGCCCTGGGTCTCAAGGTCGCACAGCTTTGGCTTGGGGACCACCGCTGCGGATCTTCACAAACGCAGATCCCCAGCCGGTGTTCTCTGAGCTGCTGCAACACAAGACACCAACGTGTCCTCGGTCCTTTTCTCGAGGAGTTTCTAGTTCTCTCTCTCTCTCTGGGTTCTATACTGAGTATAGGCGAGCTCAGCTAAACTGAATCCTACGGTTTCTCACGGCTGTACGTGACACAATTAGAGGAGTGTGTACACATAATACACGTGTTAATTCGTCCCCTGCCGGGTCCTTTCCTCTTTTCCACAGCTCCCACCAGGTTTGTTCTAGAACAGATGCATGATGCTGGCGCCGTCCACCAGCTGTCACGAACATAAGTTACAAATCTCCGCGAGGGACGAAAACATCTGCTTAGAGGGACTGGGACTCCAGGCGTTCGGTGTCCTGTAAGAACGCGCCACACCTTGGATGCTGGGGGTCGCATCAAGCCCCGTGGCATCAACCTCGGTCCTCAGCCTCACCCTTTCTTCTAGGTTCAGGAAGAGGACTTGGTCCTCCAGTCCTATGCTATGTTCCGCGTGCTATGTGACCATTTGCCTCTGTGACTGTAGCGGACGCAACTGGCTGGGAGGAAGGGCACCTAGCGGTGGCGGTGGCGCGCAGTCCCCACCTGCGAAACCCACGAGCTCAGTCCCGAGAGCCCGAGGAGCCGAGTGTGGGCGACCTTCAATTTTTAATCAATTAAATGTCGTTTATTCTTGTTTATTTTAGGTAGGACGGGTCGTAGTGAGAATACAATAGGACGCACACCAAGCAGCATTTGCAATCAGGAGGGACTTTATCTAGAGTCTCACCATCGAGTCTGGCTATACTTAGTGGATGGACCCCAAAGTCATCACATTCACTGACAAAGTCTAAATTGGTGGCTTCTCACCACAGTCGCTCAGCAGTTTGGCATGCGGTTCCTCCGGAGAGCCTTTCCTGTCCACTTCAAGGCGCATGTAGCCAACTGGAGGTTTGTCAGTTCTGAGGAGAGGATGGCGGGTATCAAACGCTTATCGTGACTACCTTCAAATTTAATGTGGGTGAGGGATATAGTCGGGGCTCATTTTTCTTTTTCAATTCTCGATTCTACTTACAGTTAACGTTGCTAATGGTTAATAAAATGTGGTTTGCGATCGTAATGTGGGTCCAGTGTGGTCTCAATAAATGTCATAATATGCAAGACAAAAAAGTACCTTATTATTGTGCGCCGGACTGTATCACTCCGGGCTTTAGCCTCGGATGCACTGAAATAACCTGTTGACACACACCGAAGTGCATCCTTATAATAACCTCCTCTATCATTTATTAAAAGTCTGTCAAGCAGGCCTGTATAATTCATCTCTATGCAAATACATCAATGTCAGGCCATTAGTGTATTGCTCAGGTTTTTATTAAAGTGCATTCTTTTTAATTCAGCCCCGTAAAATACGAGCCCCATTGCTCAAGAATTATAGCAACTATTAGAGTAACATATGGGCAACATGCACTCAGAAAATAAAAAGGCAACAGATAAAGTGGCAGGGTCACACTGCGGAGCAGACACTTAACAAAATGGCAATAGGTAATAGATTTTGTTTCCTCTGGGGCGGTTGGTGAGAGGGTGTCATGGGCACGGACACCTCCGAAAAGGCAGACTTCAAGTCTTATTTTCTTTTCCTGTTCCAATCCTAGAGCTTGCGGGGGTGTGGGGGTGTGGGGGTGTGGGGGGTGTGGGGGGGGGAAATCAGAATCTTGTGGGCGAGCGAGTGAGGGGAGCATTAACTTCCCTCTGTTTCTCTGTGATCACTTTCTGTTCTTCTGCCAGTTCAGTACCCATCAGAGAATACTTCCGTGTTTCTTAAAGCAAAACCCAATCAAACAAACAAAAAAACCGAACCTCTAGATTTCAGTGTCCAGTCTGCAGCAGACACCCCTAAGCGTCCCTCAGTCCTCTTCAAGGGCACTTCTCTAAGGCCAGCTGCACGGAGCAGTGCTCCTACTGGAGGAGGTTCTGGGATCCCTTCCCCACCTGCGTCTAGCGCGGAAAGAGAGCTGAGAACTGAGGGAGGCTAAGGGCCCTTGAGCATGTAAATTTCCCTCTCCGGTGTTGAAGGCCCCAGAAGCGGGGGAGGGGTCTACGGGAATCAACCAGAGTTGAATAATTAAGGCAGCCTTTTAGTTACGTGCCTCTGCCTGTTTTCCCTCCAGTCTACCCAGGTTTCACTGGTCAGACCACCTTGTTCAAATTTTACTAACAGCATAGAGAAAGAACCTGGTCCGAGAGACACTAGGGTTTTGTTTTTTTTTTTTTTTTTATGTACTAAGGTCAAAGGAAGGCCTGTGGGTAGGGTTCAGCCTGGTTTTAGCCTGCTGCAAGGGTGAGGGAGAAGGTGAGAGGGGGCAGAAGAGGGAGAGGGAGGTGGAAGGAGAGAGGGAAAGATCCAGAGATCCACTACAAGTTTCAGTTCTAAAATTTTAAATTGTGATTATAGCAATCAGTTTTCAGAGCCCCCCCACCAATACCCCTCAAATTCAAAACAGAGCACTCCCAGAAAATATACAGAAGAGAGTGGGAAAAAAACTCGGAAGAACAATCTTCCAGATTTAATGAGAGTCGCCCACACCCTCATCACCCCAGCATGGTAATTGAGCAGATCTATTAACTTGTTACACTAGATTTGTTTAAAGAGACTATTACACAGTCATTTAATCAATTTGTTACACTGGAGGTCCTGACTTATGAGACACTTGCCTTATGATTCCTTAATGACTGAATTAATTTGTTTTAATAAAACCAACATTGTGTACAAGCACATTTCTAGAAATGTAATTTTGGAGATAGAACAGTCCAATGCTTCATCCGATTAGGCCCTTTCTATGGTTTATCGGAGTCTGGACTTTCTGACATAGCTGTGTGTGTGGAGTATTTTTCTTCTTTATAGCGCCATTAATTTAATATGGATCATTAGTTACATGCATGTTCTGACAAATGTACCCAATGAATAATGCAGCTAATGTGCTTAAGCCCAAATGCATCACATTGTAAACAGAGGCCTCTGTAAAAGCAACAACAATGAGATAAAGCCATGCCTGCCTGCAGTCTCCGTGGTCATCGTCTGGGTAGCATTCCGAGTTCCATTAAAGCCTTGTATTGCAGAACAAGACATGCGTGGCCCCAGGATTATATCAACATCACCAACTGGGCCTAACTATGTAGTGACTACAAATACATTTATGGTGAATTAAGGTTGTCCTGAGAGCAGGCATAAGCCAAGAAAATCGGTTTTGATCTTGATGGAAACTGACGTGTGTGGAATAAAATGTAAATAAACTGAAAGTCTCCAAGAAAAAAAAAAAAAAAGCCCTTGATGTTATTGATTATGTAGAATAATTAGGATGTTACAAATGGCGAGACTCTCCAAGTAACTGGCCTTTAAAGCTTCATCTCTACAAGAAGAAATGGCCAAGGATCTGAGACAAGCACTGGAAGCATGGGTTGTGGTCCAGGGTGATCAAGAATTAATAACAGAGTGGCTAGCGCGATCAGCCTGTAAGCAGTAAGTGTTATAGATGCTAACAGAATAAGCCCGCAGTGGAGACAAACGTTTAAACTTGGAGAAGTATAAGGTGGAGTGAAAGCTGAACGTGAGCACCAGTGTTCTTGACACAGGCACAAAAAGCTGGGTATTGATTTAGTAAGTAGCGTGACAATTATTACAGGGGAAGGGGAGAGCTGCAGATATTTTCAATAAAGAGACTCCTTGCACAGCTTTCTTAACAATACCAGACAGGCAGGGATTTGAGCTTGACTTCATTGCAAGGGAAGACTTCAGTCTGCACACATGTTCACAGTGCCATTGAACACGTTCCTTCCCATGTGCCTTTTGGCCAGAAAGAAACATCGGGCTGATGAATGTAATTTATAAATAAAAAGATATGGCTACTTCTGTACCGGGAACAATCAGATCCTAACAGGCCAGTGAGGGTCAGAACAGAGCAATAATGATAAAACAATCTACCAAGACTTCAGTGTGAGACACAAAATCAGACAGGTCGTGTATTGGCCATTGGTGAAAATAATGCAGTGTTATTTATGGTACTGACTGTTTTGAAACTAATCTCTCAAACGTGGTTCTGTTGATAAAATAGGCTCTGTCATTCATCCTAAAGTTTGAATAACATGAAAGATGTCACTGGAGTTTTGGTTTTTGAAGCATAAACATTTGTAAAATGAGATGGAGTTTAGAAGTCAGACTGTTGCTCAGTGCTGACATTTCTACACTCAGTGTTCATCTTTTTCATTTCCCTTGGCTCAGTGATTCTCTGCCTGGGATGGGGATGTTTATAATGATAAATCAGGTTTGCTTAATTAGTTCTGTCTTTACTTCGTTTTAATGCGCACTGAAAATGAGTTTCTTTAGTTTATAAAAATGAATAATTAAATCCCTTTCAATTATAATGTAAGTGGTGGGAGACCAAAGATCAATGTGAGATCCTGTTTTGTTTTGCGGTTGTTGGTTTTTGTTTGCTTTGTTTTTTTTTGGGGGGGGGGAATTTTTATTTTATTTTATCCTAAAACACTTGTGTAATCTCTTACCTTCTTGTTTTGGCAAATGAGTTATATGTGTTTATTCCTACTTACGAGCAGCCAATGCCAAATGTGTGGGCTATTTATTGCAAAGAAAATGAATTTGACCTCTTGTCCATTTCTCCATATGCTATTTTTGACCATCCCAAAAAGCCCATTTAAAGTCAACATCATTAAGCATTTGAGGTCACAAGACCAATTCAAGGTCACCTTAATGCTGGTGAAAGGTTAATTAGATCACTGCGTTGAAGCAGAAAGAGACTTTACTCCATTCTTCTAAATAAGCAGAGACAAACTTTCTGAGCTTCCCAACTTTTTACTATTTCTTCAAAACCAAAGTCTCATATGTATAAGCTTCAAGTTTCTTTTTATCTATTTTAGTAGTAAGTGCCATTTATCGGTTACTTACTACGTCTCAGGTGTTGTACAAAACGCCACATCATCTCATGAAACTTCTCAGCAGCCCTATGAGGTGATCATGTTTCCACTCTACAAAGGAGGCTACAGAGACTCAGACAGTAACCAAGGTCAACAGAGGCATCCGTCCAGATGCAAACCCAGCTCTAAACTTTAGATCAGGCACAGACTGTTACATTGTGTTGCCTTTATGAAACTTGCGCACACCTTGCTAATCAGCATAGCCCCACCCCCTTTCATCTTATTTTCTAAGTTGCTCTCCACAGTTATTTGCCATTGTTGTTTTCAGCATGCGGGGGAGAAAGCGGGGAACCTAGTGCATGCTAGACAAACATTTTCCCATTTAGCTCTAATTCCAGTCCTTCCACAGTTTAACATGATGGAAAGAGGTGGCCTAGGAAATATTGCAGCTATTTCCGTTCTAAAAACAATGAAGTTTCGCACTCATCTGATTGTAGACTTAAGTAAGTGCTGAAAACGACGGCAGAGCCTCGTTAAGGATAACTGTTCTGCGCTGTGTATGGCAGCAAACAGTTTCCAGTCTCCATGGCTAAATCAAGGGATTCCTTTCAGCAGCCAGGGAGCCTAAGAACAGATCCCTGGCTGTCTCTTAGCACCCAGAGAAGGACATTTAGTAAATAATCCCGAGGGGCCCCTCCTTCGCTATTCCCCTGAGCTCTGATGTAGCACTCTATCCCACCTGACAATCTGTAGACTGTAACCACACTCCACATTCCACGAAATGGGGCACCTTTGGTCCTCATGTTTTATGGAACAACTGAATTAAATGGCCTAACAGGCACCACGCTTACCTTAATGCCTGGCAAACAGTACTCGCACACTGATTGGCAGTCCTGTGGCTTTTCCGTTGTTGGCAATACTGCTGTGTTTTAATGGTGGCAATGGCAACGGAAATGGTGATTCTACTCAGTTGCATCCTGGGAAGGACTTCTCAATCCTGAAGTGTCTTACTCTGAGGACAGTGGAGGGCTGGCCATTTAATTTTGGTACTCCACAGACACAAGAATCAGTTTGAAGATGGGTTACTAACCCTCCCCCGCCCCTGCCAATGTACACATTTATTTTATAGGGTAGCAATAAACATGGCTGTATCTCGTTAAATTTAATGAGCCTTCATAAAATAACTATCACATTCTGAAGGTAATGAAAGAATAGCTTTGATGGTTAGTAAATAAACTGCTGTAGGCAGTCTCATCACAGTCTACGGTTATAATTAGGTACAGGGGACATAGGAAGGGGCTGTGACTTGTGCATGCATGTGTGCATATGTGTGTGTGTGCGCGTGCGTGTGTGCGTGCGTATGTGTGTGTGTTAAAGGCAAGACAGCGTATAGTAAGCTTTGATGTGTTTGAAAGCCCATGATGCAATGCTTCTCATTTTGGCTGGGCTTTCCATGCCGTACCTTGGTTGTGAGATGTGATTAAATTGATTGGCTTAAAACTTGCTGAAGGATTTTATATATATATATCATCTCACTTATATTGAATTTGAAAACTATTGTACTAGGGTAGACTAAATAATTTATTTTATAAACATAGAGGTAGAGCAGATTGAATAGAGTATGCAAATTTATGTAAATAGCCCTACAAATCCAAACTCTTCTGATCCAAGAACCTTGGTACTTTATAAACAGGGTGGTGACATTGTAAATCAGGAGTTATTAGTTTCTGGCTAGCCACCCCTAGTAGGGTCTTGGATTTATGTGCAAAATCGTATGTATGTATTTTTCTAGAGAGAGTTCCTAGCATTCAATAGAATCCCAAAGGCATTCACTACTAAAAAAGCCCAAGAAACACAACACAAAACATGTAATAGCCTAGAGCTGGCCCTATGGATACATAGCAGGCATGTCCATTTCCGCTAAGTATTACTTTATTAGGGTAAAACACCTTGCTACCTTGTTTATCATTTGATTCAAACAGTAAGTTTTGACAGTTTTTGTGCTTCTGTTGTATATGTTCTATACATCTGAATTTTTCTTTTTTAACACTAAAGTCTTTTTTTTAGTGCACAAAATACATCCATGCCGTGGCTTGCTCACGCTCCTACTCTCTGTTCCTTTTTCTTCCCTCAGTGCCCTGCTGCCTCCCTGCAACATTCCCCTTAGGTTTTCTGCCTTTTCACCACACACACACACACACACACACACACACACACACACAGACTGGTTGTCTCAGTGTGAGAAAGAAAACACATTTTGTGTCTCTCTCACACACACACATATTTACATTTAAATCTAGATTATGCATATGAAAGAAAATGTCATATTTATCTTTCTTGGACTATCTTACTTCATTTAATTGGATGACCCCAAGGTATTATTTCTCTGCAGATGACATAGCTTCAGTCTTCCTTATGGCAACATAAAAACCCATTGGAGATAACATACACCACATCTCTTAAACTGTTCATCTGTTGATGGTCACCTAGGCTGGTTCCCCATCTTGGCTTCTGCGAACAGTGCAGCAGTAAACATGGAGGTGCAAATATCTATGGCTTTCAGATTTCTTCACGTACATACCCAGCAGTTACACCTGAGCTATATCATCTGTTTTCTCCTCAAATCAGTCTTTCACATTTAGGAGTCTTTTAAAGATTAATTTTATTTATACCCATTTCCATGCGTGTGTGCTCTCTTGTGCATTAGATTCCTTGGAACTGGAGTTATGGTTATGGGCCAGCCACACATGGGTGGCAGGTACTGAACTCAGATCCTCTGTTACAGCACAAGCACTCTTAACTGCTGCCTTCTCTCTAGCCCTGCTCCCAGAGTTATTTATTTATTTATTTATTTATTTATTTATTTATCTATTTATTTAGCAGCCATCACTTGCAGTTTGTATGTTTTTCAGGTCTGGATGTTCAACCGGGCTGTGTAGCCTTGGCTGTACTGGAACTTGCTCTGAAGATCAGCCTGGCCTCAGACCCAGAGATTCACCTGCCTCTGTATGGCGTGCATAGCAGGTTAGCAGCTCTGTTCATTCTGGGTCTGCATTAGCATAGCGTAGTCATCAGAGAATCTTAGAGCTGGACTGGACCTTTGACATTGCAGCATCACTTTGCCAAGCTAAGAGAGAGAGTGTTGAGCTAGGACTCAAGACTGAGAATCCACCTTATTTAGGACACAGTGTCTCTCACAGCTATTGGATAAGTATTTGTGATAAAAATAAGCATAGTACTCACAACACTCAGAACATTGTTCAGTTTGGGTGTTTGATTTCCCTATCTATCTATCTATCTATCTATCTATCTATCTATCACCTATCTACCTATTATCTGTCCATTTTCCGTCATCGTCTTTGCTGGCTAGTCATATGTCAACACGACACATAAACTAGAGTTATTTGAAGGAGGGAGCCTTAATTGAGAAAATGCCTCCATGAGATCCAGCTGTAGGGCATTTTCTTAATTAATTATTGATGAGGGAAAGGCTCAGCCTATATTGGGTGATTTCATCCCTGGTGGTCCTGGGTTCTATAAGAAACGG
Source organism: Arvicanthis niloticus (assembly GCF_011762505.2). Lineage (NCBI taxonomy): Eukaryota > Metazoa > Chordata > Mammalia > Rodentia > Muridae > Arvicanthis > Arvicanthis niloticus. Next base: position 21,628,479 of record NC_133435.1, read on the forward strand.
GCTGAGCAAGCCATGAAGAACAAATCGGTAAGGAGCATCCCCCATGGACTCTGCATCAGCGCCTGCCTCCAGGTTCCTGCCCTGTTTGAGTCCCTGTCCTCAAGGCTTTGATGATAAGCAGCGATGTAAGCCAAGTAAACCCTTTCTTCCTCAGCTTTCATTTTGGTCATGTGTTTTGTTGCAGCAATACAAGCCTCATCTAGGGCCTCATTTATTTACCTCTTGTCCAGCAACCCAATTTCAACCTCACCTACTTACATGTATATACACAGACAAGAGCCTTATAAACATAAGAATATAGAAACTAAATTATACAAAGTCCTGTTTGAAGTTGGAATGAATTGTTTTCTTTTCTTAGAAATAACCAACTTATTCTTTAAATTATTATTTTATGTGTATGGGTGTTTTACCTGCAAAGATGTCTGTGCACCGTGTGCGTATCTGGTTGCTGTAGAGGCCCGAAGAGAGCACTTGATCCCCTGGAGTTGGGATTACAGGTGGTTGTGAGCTGCCATGTGGGTGCTGGAAATTCAACCCAGTGCTTTTAACCACTGGGTTATCTCTCCAGTTCTGCAAACAACTTTTTTAAAAAAAAAATTAAGCAAAATCTTCTTAATTTAATATTACCAAATTATTCTCAAAATGAAAATGTTTGGGGTCAGTCACACCATGAGAATCAGAGCTTAACTAGAATTGGTAAAAGTAGTTTTTGTCTTGTTAAAAACCATAAACTTACTGGACAAAGCACAGAAATAAATGACCTGTCTCTGTTTACCCCTTCTCTCCTCCCCTGCCTCTTAATTGACAATTTTATCATTTGGAGATATTATTCTCTTTAATGAGTGGGCATCCAGCCTGGTTCCAATAAGTGGATGGTATTATTTGAGATGATACATGGAAAATTTTATTATTTACATATCTCTTAATAACCAAGGGGTTATTACTAATTGGAAAAACATGTTTTCCTTTGGATTAAACAATTTATAATAATTTATAGTGTCTTTCCTTGTACTGTGCCTGTAAAACATAGTGAGGAAACCAGTTGAATCCTCCCAGTGCATGGGGCCAGCAGCATCTCCTCAGTGCATGGAAACAGTATCATCCCCTCCCTGGGAGGCAGATATTCTAAATTATTATTGAATCTGTGGGTTTATATTCCCTTTATGCCTTTGCTTCATATAACTCCAAATGAAAGCCCCAACTTGGCAGTTGGAGGAGAGCCTAGTTATGATTACAGGAGTATTCGCAGGCTCAGCTGAAGAGGATAGTATGTCTAGGCAGGGACACTCTTCTTTGTGCCTGGTCCCACTTTCTCAAGCCATGGAAGAACTGAAGTCTTCTATCCTTTGTCCTCTGAACAGCAGTTTACCTGTTAGATGACTCCTTCTTTGAAACAATGCAGGTGTGAAGTTTTCAATTGTCTTTAACCCACTGGACAAACCCAGAGTACTGGGACATAGTATTTTGACCATCACAATAGTAACTGGATGAAAGTAAAATCAGTCTTTTTTCCCCCCTTGAGGTCGTTTTTGTTGTTGTTTTTTGTTGTTTTGTTTTTTGTTTTTTTAATCCTAATGATTGGAAAAGTAAAAATTACTACTTTGCCTTAATATTTCCATTTTCATTAAAAAAAAAAATAGTTTTCTATCTTTGTAGTAGGCGCAGAGGTTAGTCCATTCACAAACACACACTTCCTTCTGCACTGGTAAACAGATATGTGGGAAACAGTGAAAGAGTGTAACAGCAAAGTGTGTGTGTGTGTGGTGCAAACTATTAGTTATGTATAAAATAGTAATTATTTTATTGTAGCATGGTTGTAATTTTGTTGTATTATAAATATCACAGATCCAGTTTTTTTTCTACTACCACAGCAGTTTCTGAAGATGTGTAAGCCCGTCGTGTGACTACGCTCTAATCTAGTTGAGGTGATGAAATAGTGCCAAAACTCTCAGTGCAATTTCATTAGCATATTCATGAGTGGCACTTTTGCAATGTTGCAGAAACAACACAAATTGGTTTGTGGATTGTGAACTCCTCCCCTCCCCTCCTCTCCCCTTCAGGAGCTGCGGCTGCAGATTGGCAAATCAAGCTGGCTCCCAAACTTCTAAACACTAAATTGTGCAACTTTTCTGCTTCATCCTTTATTTCCATATTTTATGATTTTTTTTTTTTAAAACTGAGTTCCATGTGAGTGAACATTACCATGAACGCAAGAGCAAGAGCTGGGCCTTGAAAGACTAGAAAAGTTCTGGATAAGTCAGACTAAATCTAAAAGGCAGAAGCCCTTCCTTCCTTCTTTCCTTCCTTCCTTCCTTCCTTCCTTCCTTCCTTCCTTCCTTCCTTCCTTCCTTCCTTCCTTTCTTCCCTCCCTCTTTCTTTCCTTCCTTTCTTCCTTTCTCCCTCCTCCCCTCCCTCCTCCCCTCCCTCCTTCCCTCCCTCCTTCCCTCCCTCCCTCCCTCCCTCCCTCCCTCCCTCCCTCCCTCCCATTCTCCCTCCCTTCTTTCCTTCCTTCCTCTTCCTCTTCCCTCTCCCTCCCTTCCTTCCTTTCTTCCTTTCTCCTCCCTCCCTTTCTTCCCTTTCTTTCTTTACTCTCTTTCTTCTCTTTGTCTTTCCTCCCCCCCTCCCTTTCTTTGCTGGTTGAATGGGTTTCAAATGTGGCTCTCTTATTCCCGAGGAGGTCTCTTCTTCCTCCTTTGTCTGGGTTCTGAGACACAAAACTCAGGTGGTTCAGCTTGCTCAGCAAGTGCCCATACCCTCCGATCTACCCGGAAGTCCAAGAGTGCTCCTACAAATTGGCCAAGACAGGTTCCTGTGCTGCTTACATTTCCCAGCATCCCCGGCGTCTGGTACCATTACGGGGCTAAATTCAAGCCAGTGCGCGTGTATGGAGACGATAGCACAGATTGCACCATCCTCTGAGCTAGAAACACTGACAGAACACTTCTCCCTCCAACTCTAGCTTCTGACTGATGTCACTCCCTTGGAAACTTTGAAAGCCAGCAGCTGAAGATGACAAACCCCTCACCACCTGGTCTCTGAATGGCCCTTCGGAATTCCTGACCCCCATCCCCTCTCTCTGAACTTAAAACAAATAATAACCATTGTCTGTGATTATCTACTGGGATTTCCGCTTTTGTCTTTTGAAAAACATATAGTGTTATGCAATTAATATAGTAGCATTTAAAAAAAGATGTATTTAAATTATGTATAGGTAAGTGTGTGTCTCGGGTGCATACAGGTTCATACAAGTGTGTGTGTGTGTGTGTGTGTGTGTGTGTGTGTGTGTATGTGTGTGTGTAGGCACAGGATCCCCTGGAACTGAGCCACCTGTCATGGCTGCCAGAAATAGAAGAGGGGTCCTCCGGAAGAGCAGGCTGAGGTCCTAACTGCTGAGCCATCTCTCCAGCCCCTTCGGTGCTATTTTTATGATATAGACTTCACGTTGTTTAAGAAACTTGATAGCTATTATTGAAAGTTTTATTTGACGTGAGGAATGGACTTTTGAGCTTTAAAACGCTCCCTTTCTGCTCTCTCTTCTTTGTCTAGGTCACAGTGTTTAGCTTCACTTCACCCCACTTTTATGAGCTATACGCCGTAAGGGAGCATTCTATAATTCTAAATAAACCTGTTCCTCAGTCTCGCATAGTAAATTAAGCATTCAGAAAACTATCTTGGAGCACTGAAGCCACTAATAGTAGGCTGAACATCAGAGCCTACCATTTAGTTAACTCGAAAAGCAGAAATGTCAACTTTGCTTGGCATACAACATATTTTAGAAGCCAAACACTGGGATATGAATAATTTTTATAAAATATATGGCACTTTTTTTTTTTTTTTGTTATTCCTGACAGCATAAGAGTGTGCAGCCTAATGGGTGTTTTCTCAGTGTTTCGAAAGCTTTGGATAGATTTTTCTGAAGATGAAGCTCACGTTTTAAAAGGGGGAAAAAAACCTGTATTGAATTACAGGGCAGAAAAAAAATCAGTGTTAACACATTGCAAAATTCATCTTCTCCTAACCTTAGCAGGCAGCTAAAGAAAGTCCCCAAGGTGACCATCTCTTTTATGCCATACTATTTTTGATTTATATATTACATTGCTATGTACTTTAAAAAATGACACTACCAGGCTTTGCATAGGGAGCTGATGGGCACATTGAAAAATTATCATTGAGACTCCAAGTAGATAGCTAGTGTAAACACTGGTGCTGAAGCCCAGAGGAAAGCTAATTCTGGGATTTTCTAGTTTATTTGAGAGACTTATCACAGGCAAATTAGGACGAAGCTTAAATACGTTGTAAAGTCTCTTTGGCATCACCCGACTCCAGCCAAGATAGACCTCATTATGTTTAGCATTTAGAGCTGTTTTGAGCAGGCAAGTCAAGTATGAGGTAGCTCGTGTTCTTATATGTTTGAATTATATATGCTTTATTTAATTGTTCCATGAAAAGATTGGCAAAGGCACAATTGTTCACATGATATAATGCAATGTAACTAACGTAACTGATTTAATTAGAGCTTGCTTTCTTGGCTGCCAGTCTCTTTATACTGGGGGGAAGATGGAAGAAAACCCTGAGGTTTTTTTTTTTTTTTTTTTTTTTTTTTTTTTTTTTTTACAATCTCATCTACAGCTGTAAAGTAAGTATATCCCCTTTGCTTTCACCCAGGCTTTAATGGATTGCCTCAGTTTAAGTGTGAAGATACTGCTTGTCAAAGACTCCTTGACACATGAATTCTGTAACAAACTATCAGCACATCTACTGCTTAGAATCCTAACTCACTTCTTGTCCAATATGCAACTAATCCAAGCAACTACTTCCTGGTTTCTGCTGCACGACCACACAGAGGTTTTCTTTAAACCAGACAGTGTTAAAGATTTAATTTTCTCTTCTTGGGCAAAGACAAGTAGATGAGACCTATGTTACTTGATAAAAATATTGCTGTCAGCTCTGTGGCATGGAAGAGTGGGATGCCCAGGGTCACAGGGTCACAGCTACTGCCAGCACTGGGGCCAGCAGGGATGTGAGGGGTGTGGTTGGACAGGCCTGGTGTGAGAACTCAGGCTGACTCCTAAGGGAGCATTCACATTCAGAGAAAGGTGCCTTAAAGGGGAAGAAGCAGTTTTCTGCCTGTCTGTAAAAGTTTTAACTAATATATTAATTGTACATATTAATTCTATTTAGAGTGATATTTACATACGTGCATAGAGTTCTTACTCTGTTTCTTACTGAAACTGAAATTTTTGTTTAGACATATACTTCTGTCTCTCTCTCTCTCTCTCTCTCTCCTCTCTCTCTCTCTCTCTCTCTCTCTCTCTTTCTCTCTCTGTCTTTTAAGACAAATATGCAAATCCACACTCCTGTTCTGGAGATTTAGGGACCCCATAAGCTCACCAAAGTGCTAATGCCAAAGCTCGGAATTTTAGCTTTTGTATCATAACCTTGGAGTCTGTGGAGCTAAGACTTAAATCTGGGAAGCCTGACTCCAAGGTCGATATTCTTAGTACCTGAGCTAGCTTATTCCCCAAGTCAAGCTTCCTATGCTGTCCAGAGAAATGAGCAGAAAACATACATTTATACTATGTGGTATTTCAGTGCTTATTTATTTATTTATTTATTTACAGTCAGAGTCTCACTGTGTAACCCTGGCTGGCCAGGAACTTGCTTTGTGGACAAGGATAGTCTTGAACTCACAGAGACCTGCCTGCTTCTGTTTCCAGACTGCTAGAATTAAAGGTATGTACCACTGTTGCCCTGCAAACATTTTCTTTTTAAAGATTTTTTTAAAAAAATATGAGCCTGTGTGTGTGTATGTATGTATGTATGTATGTATACCACATGTAGTCCTGGTACCTATAGGTGAGAATCGGGCTATAGGTCTCCTCAAACTGCAGTTATAGAGGACTGGTAGCGGGTATGTGATGCTGGGAACTGAACCAGGATCCTCTGCAGAGCAACGAGTGCTCTTAACTGTATTCTTTGCCAAAATACCACAAGAATGGTCTCTAGCACAATCACCAATATTGTTCCCCTTCCTGAAACCTCGTGAGCTGGGCCTCCATAGTCCACATTGCTGTCAGAGCTACTGTTTTGCAAACTCTTACTAAGATGGCCCATTAATCCCTACTTACCACATTCAACTACTATTTTATACCAAAGTGTACAATATTTTTCCAAAACCCCCCACACTGGGTATCAACTTCTATCTTGGTTACTTTTCCTATTGCTGTAAAAAGCCATCATGATCAAGGCAACTTATATAAGAAAACACATATATACACACATGCATGCATATATATGTATATATACATATATGTATATATATACACATAGGTATATATACATATATGTATTATGTATGTACAATATACATACATATATATGTATATATGTGTACACACATATATATATACCTATGCCTATACCTATCTATCTCTCTATCTCTCTATATATCTATATATACACATATGCATACAAAACACATACACATACACATACACATACATATATATATCAGGCACTAGAGCAGTAGCTGAGAGTAGTCTGACACAAACACAAGGCAGAGAGCTAACTGGGAATGGCGTAGGCTTTTGAAACCTCAAAGCCTATCTCCAGCGATATACCTTCTCTAACTAGGCCTTCCCAGATAGTTCCATCAGCTAGAGAAACATTCAGATATGCGAACTGATGGGAGT